>NC_051126.1:93721-265097 GCF_014839805.1 Manduca sexta | reverse complement strand
GGCCCGTGCTCAGCAGTGGGCAAGTATATAATACAGGGCTGATATTATTATTATTATTATACCTCGAATAATTCAAATTGATAGTGGTTAGTGAATTAAAGATTTTCTTCTACAAGTTATCTAATGCTACGTTTCAATCCATGATGCGTTTACACCAGCTCGAATATTTCGATTATTCTAAGATGCGACTTGCCGCAAGACCTGCAAGTAGCAAAGTTTGCCGTGAATTTTTGTGTGTTAATAATTGCAGAAGTCGACTTATGCGAGTTTTCTTACAAATCTAAACCTCACTTGAATCTTTAAAAAATGTAAGCTACTTATGCCATACCACAAAACGCCTAGTCACCGCGTGGAAATATAAAGCCAACATAATAATGTTCAATCTGCAGAGTGGCAGCAGTCCGCGCGGCCACCAACCGCATCGCGACGCGCCTGCGCAACCTGCTGCTCGACCCCGCCAAAGCAGATCTCCTCCGGCGCGCTCAACCAGCTCAACCTCGACGTCATACAGTGCGAGCAGTTCGCCGCCGGCGAGCCAGTGCCTGGGCTGAAGGAGGGCGAGCTACTCGACCACTTCGCTAGCCTACGGTATGCTGGCTATGTAGATTTTAAGCCGTTAAAGCTATAATATACTTACTCACGGTAATTATTTACTCACGGTCGCCAAATTATGCCGGCCCGCCTTTGCCAAACGAGACCTTTACTTCGATTTGTACCATGTGTACTGTTGACGCAACTACGTCGGGTACAAAGTATTCCTACTAAAAAGGTTGTGGAGTAAACGAATTCTTGAGTGGAGACCACGGCTCGGCAAACATAGGACGCCCTCCAGCTAGGTGGAGTGACGATCTGCGAAAGGTCGCTGGCAAGAACTGGATGCGACAGGCCGAAAACAGGGTAAAATGGCGCATATTGAGGGAGGCCTATGTCCAGCAGTGGACAAAGATATAGGCTGATGATGAAGAAAAGTAACATAAAAATAAAAGCTGAAAATGTATTTCCTTCCACAGTCAATTACTAGACCTGATCACCGGCTGGGACTGGTCATCATACCTGCATGACGTCGGCATCGAAGGCGGCAAATACGCATTAGTAACACCCCGCGACGCCGCCACACTACTCGAGAAACTGAAAGAAGCTGAACAAAAATCATCCGTCTTCTCTGTTCTAAAGAAGAACGAGCAGAGACAGACGAAAGTTGCTCGACACCGTCCTCAAACAATTGAAGCAACTACAGAGCCAAGACTCGTGAAGAACAGCCTACCAGAACCCATTGGCGCAGTGGTTGAACACCAAGCGTGGGGTTCTGGGCTCTATGCCCGGGGGACAGGGTTGCTTAATGTGTGTACCTTCGTTGTCAGGCGCGTATCGGAGATCGTCTTTGCAGAGTAATTAATTTTTCAAATACCCTTGTGGATTAAATTTATCACTTGATTTTAATTCCCAGGTAGATTAAATTGATAACCGATCTACGATGATACATATTGTATAATGAAATATAATATACATAATATTATTAGATAGGTTATGTAAAATCAAGTTTTCGATTGTGAATCGAATTATTATCAACCAGAAAGTCGAAAATCTGGTGCGACGTCGATGTTAATAACGAACCCAAACGCTTTTTATCGATCCCGAAAATGGCCCAATCAGAAGTAAGTTATTTATCATGCTTAATAATAATATTAACCCTGTATTATATACTGTCCCACTGTTGGACACGGGCCCTACTACTGAGAGGGATTAGGCCTTAGTCCACCACGCTGGCCTAGTGCGGATTGGTAGACTTCACACACCCTCAAAATTCCTGTAGAACTTCTCAGATATGCAGGTTTCCTCACGATGTTTTCCATCACCCTTAAAGCAAGCGATAAATCACAATTTAATATTTATTTTAACAAGCATACAAATGGCTTATTTTGATTGGTTCCAAAGGAAGATCGAATCGATAAGCTTTGGATTACTTATTGAAATCGGCCGTAAAATTATTCGCTGTTATTGTTTCTTATTATGGAATGTTACTACAGAGGGTCTACTTCGAAAAACGAAATCCGTAGTTTCGGATGACGGATCGCACGTTTTGTTACTACGAAGTGTTACGCATACGACGATTAATCCGATGGGTTTCATCGCAATATTTCAGACATGGAATTTGAAGAATTTATAGCCTTTCGCCATCCCTTTTAAACTATCTGCGAGGTTAAAGTTACACTGCTTTCTCCAAAAATAAATACGGGGAATTCATAGGTTCTGTAGCTTACCTTAGTGGTAGGCCACTAAACTAAGCTACAAAACGGTGACGGATCCAAGTAATTTGGTAGTAAAAATAAATCCGAAGTTCGACGTTTCTTCGTTTCGGACCGATGTTTGGATGTTCGTTTTTCGAAGTAGGCCCTTAGACATCGGGACGTAAAAGTTAAAATAATATCGCGAAGTCTTTTTCCACCGATATAGCATAGTCTCAGCCAAGAGCGTCGTCAACCAATGGCCCAGGGGAGGGCAAGTTGATATGGAGAATTAGAAAAGTATGAATTGTAGGTAAGTCGAATGCACATGTTCACTACCCCCCAACTTTAACAATAACATAGGGAGCGTAATTGAGCGTACGGAATATTACGAATGGAATTGGTGAATTCATTCGAGTTTTAGAACCTCTAGGGGTCAGCTGCCCTCGCTGTCCCCTGGCGACGCCCCTGGTTTTAGCATAGAACCAATATTTAATATTGTCACGATCCCATTGCAATATTGTAACTTGGAATGTAATTTTTGTATGTAATCAAAAATCGTATACTATAATAGAGGAACTATTTTTATTATAAAATATGTTATAAACGCTACTGAATATAATGCAATAAGGCTTGTAGAATCTTACTAAACAGGGACTTTTTTGTTTTAATTTATTGCATCCAATTTTATGAAATGAAATGATTTCTAATCCATACTAGTTAATATTGTTAGTGGGGATAAAGTAAAGAAATTTTGGAATTAAATAAATAGTTGTGGAGATGACTTACCTCTTTACATCCAAACATACAAACTTCACCACATTTATATGAATTGTATATAGTTAAAAGTATTATATTTTGCCTATTTACATTGAAGCGTCCTTTCCGCGTTCAGCTTAATCAATTTTCATTATATATGGCGATGTAGGGCTAATATTTAATTAATTTTCGGAAAAGAAGGCTTTCTATGTTCCAAAGATATCAGCTTTGATTTGACAACACGCTGGGGTTTAGCACCCATGACACCTTCCTGAATCCGCACCTGCATTATAGTTTATACGACCTGAATCAATAAGTAAATATCATTGTACAATATGCTTAGCCGTGTAGTGATAGAAGAGCATTTATTGAAATACAGTATAGAATATAGATGTTATTTATTCACCACTGAAATAAATTATTTTGTATACAGACTGATTTTTATTTCAATTGTCCCTGGGTACTCGTGGAAATTTCAATACGATGTCTATAGTTAATGAATGTCGCTAACAGGGCTTTCTTAACCATATTGGGCGCAAGAAGTTGTAGACACCTTCAAAAGGTATTCATACGCTATTATACTGAATACTTTTGTATTAAAATGTACTGTATATATTATTTAATGGTAACCCTAATTAAAAAAGTTTAAATAAGCTTTAAAAAAAAATGCAATTTCCCTGTCATACTTTTTTGAAACTTCGAGGAATTTCTAATTTTTGGGTAAGGCCAAAGGTAGGCCCAACGATGTATTGTCGTTTGTTTCTTTTAATGCGTACCGGCAAAGTGACCCAACTACACCTGATGGTAAGTGGGTGAGGTCCAATAGAATGTCGACTGACGAGAGATGATTACCACTAGATAGTCGACACAAATATGCCGGCCTGTTAGAACCGGATAATGTAGGCTATTATTCAACTACCTATTTACAGTCATGAATGAGGTTTCACACACACATAGACGCAGAGGCGCAACTAGGGCACCCTCTTTTCGCCAAGTGTGTTGCGTCACATGGTGTGATAGGGTGCGAGCCTATCGCCGTATCGGGCAAAAAAACCAGACTTCGGGCTGATGTGAGCAGAAAAACCCAAATATCATTTTATCTGATCCGGGATTCGAACCGAAGACCTCAGAGCCCTGCCGTACCGCGCATGCAGTACAACTGCGCCATCGAGGCAGTCCTTCAGGAATTCGGAATTTCATCATACACATGTCACTAAACGTGTTTATAAAGTTGAGTTAATAAAGAGCATACAATGAGTTGATTGTGCAATCTATCTCGATCGATAGATCGTATCGGAGATTATCGATTGACACGTGCGGTGGTCTGAACAAGGCTGCCGGCTGACAACCTTAGCTCAAAACATTGGCATACCTTTTAGCCATTGGAATCTAAATTTTCGGACCAGAGGAGCAAATCAATTATTTCTTGATAACGATAGAAACTGTGGGAGAAAAAAAATGTTTTATGTTCCCTAATTTACTTGTACATAGACTGTATGTCAACTTGGTTAAAGAGAAAGATTTAAAACATACATACTACGCCTATATACCTAGGGGCTTGCAAAGTTTAATTTGCACCTTAAGGAACACACTTCGCAAAAATGCGGGTTGATAGTGAGCAGAAGAAACCAAATATCACTTTGCTCGATTCGGGATTCGAACTCGGGAGCTCAGAGCAGTGATCGTATCGTGCCATTGACGTATCTGCGCACTCAAGATAATATACGCTGAGGTACTGAGGCAGTTTTTCAGTCGAGTAAGGCCATACAAAGTTTTAGGGTATTAGCTATATGTGCCAACATACACTATGTCCTATATTTCCAGATACGATTCCAATTTATATTTACTTTTCATCATATTATTACTATACATAAGACACATTTCTAACAGCTAGGTACGAGTACATATTAAGTCAGTCATACTAAAGCACCCAGCACAATAACACACATGACAATAGTAAGATTAAGCCATGTTACAATTAATATCGGACGTAAGCCTGTGCCGTACGTCTAATATGAATAATGGTGGCGTCTCGAATGCAGAATGTTATCAGATACGACCTTGTGATGTCGTGACTCGCCCACACGAACGTTGCAATCAACAAAATTAACTCACTTCATTTATTAAGAGCTAAATTCGCGATACTCATCTGTCCACTCCTTGCTATTTCAATAGGCATTCTAATCTTTTAGGCTTTTAAATTGATCATTGGTTAACCGGTTCATTTTAATGACTGTCATTTAATTTTGAAACGAAACGGTGATTTAGTTCTTAGACAGGTTCAAGTACCTAATCTGTTACCTAGGCCTGGAAAAGGACATGGTACTTTTCGACATGAATAAAACTTCTTTTTAGGTAGCTTCATAGTAAGTTAATCGTAATAGAGGTAAATGACATTAACTATTTAAAGGGGCTCTTAATTTAAAACTTTGAATGTTATTTTCAGAAATTTGTTGTTTGAAATCTGAAGCTCTAGAGTTTGTAATTGATTTATTTAAAAAATTACGCATAGGAGTAAAATATCAGCCTCATTATGAATTACTAAGCTAGTATTACTTGTATTTTAATTAAATTATAAATAATATATTTATGTACAACCATTGTGATTTAATCAAAATTTTTGTAGAAAAAAATATACATTACCTACTGCATTATATTCAATGGGTATATTTATTTTATATTTTGGATTTTTAAATTTAGGTAACATATCTTCAAAAGCTTCTATATCATAGACTGATTGCATCTCTTGTCGACTTAAAATGTTGTCGATAAAAATCTTTTTTCTATAAATGATCGACACTATCGAAACGTGAAATATTGAACCCTTGCCGGATACTGACTGAGTCAGACTGCAATGTTTAATTTCCAGGTGCATTTTGTGAATGCGTTGTAGTTTCAAATAAGGATTTTTGTAAAAGTTTCGATTTTAGATTTAATTACCTTACAAATAAGAATTAATACAGAAACTTTATAAAATAGAACTGTATTAAATTGGAACTACTGAGCCTTGAACATTATACACCTGTAAATGAATTGAATTTAAGGAATGTATAATTTAGAACGGAATATTTAAAAATGCTATAATCAAAAATTCGGTACTGGACCTCCTATTTCGTAACCTAGACATTGAACAAAAGTTCGTATCATACGAACTCCTCGCTGCGAATACACAGCTTCTCTCAGAACTGCCTCAGATATTTTCAAGGTCCATCCGCCCACATCCGTATACACTCGTACTCGTGGGAACATTAACTTATTGTATGATGTATTTATAACAACATGCTAATAACAACGTGAGACGTTTAACCTGAACTACTATGTTATACTTCATACGACCTCTTTGGTTTAATGACAGTGTACTTGAATTGAAAGGTTTTTAGTTCTGTTCGCGGTTTCGAGAATGAATTAGTAATCGCTTCTTTATTGGAATAATATAAGTGTATTAAGTTTATTTGGGATGAAGTTTATGAAAAAACAGACCCGTTTATTTGAAAAAACAGATCGTATTTATCCACAACTGTAGTATCCATTTATACTGCTGATAGCGAGCAGAAAAAAACAAACTATCACTTTCCCCGACTCAGGAAACCAAACCCTGGACCGAGAGACAGTACAACTACGCCACGGGGAGGCAGTCTCAGACATTTGTATTCAGACCTAAATTACAGAAGAGGTATACTTATAGTAGTGTGGTGGTCTAGACACGGCGGTGAGCCTTTGCCCACCTCTCTGGGCATAAAAAGTGTATTATTATAAGGCATATGCGCGTAGGCATCCAGCTTTTGATCCATGGGGGTGAATCAATTCCTTATAAATTTTAATTTTAGTTAAAGTCCTATTTCAACAGTTTCTAAAAAAAAAAATACTAACCGCGATAGAATCCGAAAATTAGTTTAATTTCAATGTCAACAGTTTCTTTTTAATTTTATATAATATACAATATATAGACATATTAAATCCAAGGGAGAGAAGACTCTTTCTTACCCTGCAAAAGGTCCCGTTCCCAGACAAAAGCGTGGCAATAATTCCGACCTCTATTCAAATTTATAGGAAGTAGTTACCGATAGGTACAGTGTGGCATTAATATCTGCAAAGTTGAAACTTAGTCTACGTAATGGGTAATCTATGTGGGCATTGCATTTTATGAATATTCTCTGACTCATTGTATCCGGAAGACAACAAACTGAATGAAGTAATTCAACCAATTTATACCAGTGTTTATAAAAGCATTCAGTTAATTACTCGATGCCCGAGCTTCCACCGACAATTAAAAGCATAAGATAATCAAAAATACCATATCTTTAAATGATTTGTATATATCTCAAATAGTAATCAATGATTTTTGAAAATAGGTGTAGATGTGGCATCTACTGCACTCGGTTTTTAAGAACGGCGCCTTATCGCACACATATATACCTTATTATTATTATAACAAACTAAAATATGACTTGTGGAAGTAAAGAGCATGACGTCATTTTCATTAAAATTAGTATAATATAAGATATTTTAGACGATAAACTTTTATATTGTACTAATTATCGAAACTTTAGAGCGTAATTTTATATAAAAAAATAATGAAAATATATTTTAGACAAATGATGATGACATTAACATTTGTGTAAAAAAAAATATTTTGCTACGCTCCTTGCTCTATATTACGATCATAATCGCTGCTATACAATACGGAGTATTATCTACTTAAGCCCGCCGTGTGGGTGTTGATATTTTAATACTTAGAGGCGCCATTGTAATATTTGTCCGTTAATTTAGGAAGAATAAATTAAAAATTTACATGACATAACAAAGCCATTATCTTATCTTTATGAATTTCGGCAGTAATTGAATGAAATCAAAACGCATTTGATGTTTTTAAGAGTTAAAGAATTATCAATACAGTCGTTTGTTGCAAGTCATAATAATCAAATATATTTGACATTATCAAGGATCTAATAATATGTAATAAAATAAATATAAACAAAGTAATAAATTGATATAATTGGCGAAATAAGGAAAGGTAAGACCAGTGGCGCCCACGCTGTTAATGAAACCTATCATGATTGACGGTAAGAATATTGTAAAATAAAATCGTACTAGTCTAGAATTCCGTAGGTATATTTTAATTTTCGAAATCCATTTTTTGTTTATGTAAGGTTATTTTGGCGTTGAAATCTACGGGGCTCTACATAACACGAGCAGTGTGTATTATGTAGGTAACATGTGCTTTTATATATTCATAGTAAGTAGTAACTAACAACTGTATTTCAAGATTCATGAAGTAAGTAGCCGAATAAAATACCTAGGATTGTTTTAAAGTGATAGTTCCAAAAGAAATTAATTATTCCGAATTTAAAACAAACTGAAAAGGAACATCGCGTTCCAATTTCAAATAATTCAAGCCAAGTGACATGTCATACGAAAAAAGAATTTCTTTGACAAGTGGCCAGTTTGAAAGTGCCATTGCGTGCCGCTACACAACAATTTGATTGAAGCAGTTGCCGTGTTGATCTCGTTTAATAAACTGTAGGTGTGAACCACTTTATTAAAGTGCACAGCGAAGGTCAGCGTACAATTTTAAATTTATCGATACGATTTATAACGTTTACTTACAAGGCATACTTGTTTCACTTATGTCTAATTATATATTTTAGTTTATTATGAAGGTATTCTTGTAACCGATACCATGTTAGGCGTGTGTTTAAGATGGCCAGTTCGACGGCGAGTTAATGTTATATTGATTGTGTTATGATGCTTAATAGTTTAAAATTGTCCCAAATGCATTCTGCATTGCAATTTTACACTATTTCTAAAAATATATTTTTTTGGTTAAATTGGCAACGAGCTTTATCATTGGGTAAAAAAGCAAAATCTATATTTTCAATTTTTAATCTATTTTAGCATTATCTGTATCGCAAAGTTTTGGCGGTAATTTTTCCAATATTGTCAGTTATCAACATACTGTCGATTTTATAAACAATCCCATACTTCGGACTGACACTAAAGATGGATCAATCAAAATAAAGTTTAATTGTCATGCTTACAATTGACTTGATAAGTTTATTCTTGTTAAGGATCCATAGTTAGGAGTTAGGCTCTTTTATTAAAACCGACCAATAAAGGCAGAGTTTCATTAAACTACGGGTAATAAAACTAAATTTATAGCGTAAACATATAATTAGATTGTATGCCAAGCCACTAAATTGCAGTATGCTATTTAAAGGGATCACCTACATTATCATTTGAATTAATATGTCATTACGCTGCGTTCTCACACACAATATGTTGGCGAGAATAATAAAATACACCTAGTACCTACCTATGCAAAAAGGCAATACATGCAAACAATGTTTACTAGAAAAACTTTTTTATTCTTTAGATTTTAACTCACCTTAAGCGATGTGATTAAAATAAAATTAAAATATTGACCTAGGCACCTATTTAATTTTTTCAGAATCTATTTGAAGGTTATTTTTTGTCTCTAATTATAATTGGTATATATGAATAATTAATTATGCTTTTTTTCATTTCTTCTGTCAATATTCTATGTTTAAGAATATATGCGCTAGAAGAATATTATTCGTATGTATGAGAACGTAAAGATCTTCATAATCATAGATTTACTACTCTATAGCCTTTGCAATTAAAACAAGATAATTATAACGTTTAATAAAACAAAATATACGTGACCATCGGGCACCGAAATGATAGCGGACTGAGAGATTACGACAAGGTCAATCAATATTTCAAGTATGACTACTTGGATTAATAAATAACTTATTATGACGACATAAATCAGTGCTCTACGAGTCTATAATCCTAGGTAGCATTTAGAACTACTGGAGGTGGACTGTTGATAGATATAAGGTCGATTAAAACTATTCTAGTAAATAATTTTTGTTCATTTGTTTCTAATGTTACGTTCTATGCCTCCTAGAAAAAAATAATGCTCTGTAATTTATTCTATGAAAGATAACAAGACCTCAAGATTCAGGTTAAAAAATTTAAAGTAGTTTGAGGTTAGTATTTTTAGAAATGTTAATTTTAACTATGGAATCATACCTACCTTATAATTTGTTTCAATTATGTTTATAAATATGATTGACAGTAATCAATTGTGGCTTGCATTAAAGCTCACGTGACCATGTGATTCATGATGAGTATAATACGAATCTAGAAATGGATTACAGAGTTACTGCATGAGGTAGGCAGAAAACTAATGATTGACGTGTTACTATATTGGAATTGATGCCTTTGATTTATTTACCTTGTTGGAATTTCAATTAATAGATGACGTGCAGCTTTAACAAATCGATAAATAAATTTACTACGTGTTAGATCTTTCATAGGGAGAATTGTTCTTTTATTTAAATGTTAGGGGGCCCTATTCCGCCTACGGGGGCAAATTCGTCTATTTGCAATTTCGTTCTATTAAAAGGAAAGCTTTGAAATCCGTATAGGTAAGTAGGGGATTTTTGAACTCTTTAAATTGCACGGCTATAAAAACTGTCCTTCGATTAGAACGCCCGTAATTGTAAATAGACGGATTTGGCCCCGTAGACGGAATAGGACCCTGTAACTATATTTAACATATTAAAGAAAGTTACACTGGTATTTTTTGATAACATCGAGAAATCAATTAGGTTTATGTCTATACTATCAGAGTTGACATAGAAGGTAGAAAAGTATGATAGTAATATAAAGTGGGTGCTCTGGTTGCGCCTATGCATACTCCTTCGGGGATAAATGCGTGTTGTACCTATGTTTGTTTTGGAGAAGTAAACTCCTCGATTACCATTCGGTAAGTAGCTTGATCGTGTTGTCACTTTAAAAAGAAGCAAATAAACTATTTTATAACATTAATCATTTTTGTAATATTTTTTATTACATTCTTGACGACGCCGAAAATGCGAAATGCCGGATTTACACACCTTACGGAATATGTTAAATGTCATTTTTTATTCTCATTTTTCGTGATTGTACTGAATCGTTTCATAATATGTAAAATTGTACATTTTGTAGCCGTGAAAGGAACATGTAATAAATATATAATGTATAGGGTCAGAACGAGATGACATAAAAACCCTTTATTGTTCCAATTAATAATTATGTCTAGACGTTTAAGTAGGTCGCGGAAGACCGGATTTCAAGTGGAACAAGAGTTGTAGAGAACAAGACATTTTAAGATATTATCATATAATCACGTATTTGGATCAGATAAGTACGTTTTAATGGCAAGAAGTTTGACTTGGTCTGTTGATGTCTAGTGTGAGTAAAAGATTATTTTTGGTGATTACCTGTTGTCAACTTTGGAGGAATCCTGTGAATGCGATACTGGATCCCCTTGGCTTACTAAAAGAAGTTGGCTAGGGTAGTATAAACGGTTTAAGGAATTTTAAAGAAGAAATTTGACTACGACATCGCAACTCTTATTAGAAAAATTGTAAATGATAATAATATATCAGTAATTTATATCTTCGTTGCAACATGGCAAAATGAGAATTTGCAAAATTGAATTTCACACTCGGAAAAATGCTTTGATATAATTGTATGTGTGTACTTCAGTAATTCAGACCATTCACTTGATTTTTTTATCTCTATAAATTTATAATACTGAGAGCCTGTTTCACTAGTTTCCTCCTCTTTGCGTCGATGTCCTCAATGCTGAGGGTCGTGAGTTAAGTTTTAAATAAGTTATAAAATTAAACAGCTAATATATCTATAGATAGAACTCATTTATTTGGGAGCATAGAAAAAGAAAAAAAAGAAATCCAAGTCGATACCTGCTAGATAATAAAACTAATAAATCGTATACGACAATTTCATCATATGTCTCAAAACAAAAGTTTCCCTCTGGCCTTGTCATCAGCCACTCTAATTACGCCTAGTGCATACCGAATACACAGATTTATTGTGAATCACGCATGTCACAGAATTATGATTAACTAATCCTTTATTGTAGACTAATTCCTTGCGGTTTCGCCTACGTTAGTCTTTCCTGGAATATATTTATGCAGGATGAAGATGAAGAAAGAAATCTGTTAATTCTGTGTTTAAAATTTTATCCATTTCAAGTGTATACCTATAAGGGCATATATGATTGTGACAGCTACTGACATTGATTGACATTGATCGTATAATTAATACTGTGGTAGTTATTTAGCAAATATTGGTACTGAGGTTTATGTCAGTTCTAGTTGAAAGCCAGCGTCAGACACAACTTGCCTGGCAATTTGTGCTTAACTGGAACCTTTTCGGTAGTATTACGGGATGCACGTTCCCCCACACTTTAATTATTTATTTTTGTACTTTGTTAGAAATGTTAGTGTGTCCCATTACATGTACGAATAAATGTTTCTTTATGTTGACTTTAAATACGCTGAAGTAAACTGGAGATACCAAAAAGATATATCATTAGACTCGATTCTATGTTTCATTACGATTAGTTAGAAAATTTGACAGCGTCTTGAGCTTCACATTATTTAAGTCTTACGCGAATTAACAATTGCCCTTTTCTATTTTGTTTAGCAGACAAGTTATATGCATATACTTTTAATTTGCTGAAACATTCTTGTATTGCTAGTGTCAAAGACAAGTTGAAGTTACATAATTATGGTTTAAATGTTGAGTAAAATTAAAAAGTCAAATGTCACATCACTGATGTCGGAAGGGTATGCGGATTAATGCGACATTTAATATGAACTAGTTCTTTTCTGTATTGGGAACGCCTTGATCTTTCGTTCAATTAAGACGACATTAAAAAATAATTAAAAAAAGGTTTTGTTTTATTGGTAAATTATTAAAGTTACTATACCGACTTGCATAAGCCTGAAATTCGTATTTAGAAAATTAAGTTTGTCTTTAGTTTTTTCAGTTTATGGCAAGCATTATCAGTCTTACTTATAAATTCGTCTTATGTTTCATCAATAGCATTGCCACCGATTACTAATAATTTCACTAATAAACTTGTTTTAGCGTTAAGAGGTGGTTAAGCATTGCTTAAATAGCTGTCAAAATTAAACATCGCCGGTGATTTAAAGTTTAAGAGCAGACTCGTCAAGACGTAACCAAGCATAGCTTCGCGAATTTTTTATAAGTAAGACTGTACATTGGCTGTGTATTAAGGAGATGGGTTTTTACCCCCAGGTTGGACACTAATTATAAGCATCGGATATACAATAAAGGCTTTCAATAAATGAACATAATTAAAAAACCATTCCATTCATAAACTGATATCTGAACGCGTAAAAGAGCAAAATAATATAAAAACAAACAAATTTTATATCAAAGAGATAGCATTATGAAGTTATTCAACAATTACCCGAAGATCATTAACTTATAAAAAAACTCACAAACGACCGATTCGGGGTTTTTTTAGATTACGATGTTACCGTTATTATATTAAAAATTGCATTGTATTTCCGATATACCAGTAAGATATGTAACAACCAAGTTATATAATAGAAAGGGCTTTATCTTAAACTAGTTTTCCGAGATTGTTATTTCGCGCGTTTGTAAGGTAGGGTTGCCATCTGTCACGGAATAGTAGGACATGAGTCTTAAACGTCTAGCCGTCCCGGTTAGTTTATGAAATGTACATAAACTTCCGCCTTTTATTCCCGAAGGGGTTGGCAGAGTCGCAACTGGTGCACCCATTTTTCGCCGTGCGTATCCCGTCCTATGATGGGTCGGCCTATCGCCATATCAAGCACAAATTCTAGACTCTAGGCTGACGATGAGTGGGAAAGCCTAATACAGCTTTACTCGACCAGGGGATCGAACCTCAGATCTTAGCACTTCAGTCGTACGGTAATACAACGATGCCAGTACGCAAATTACAGATACTAGGTGGGTAATATGTAGTGAAGAATATGATATGGCGATACGAGGCGTTGGGTGTATTACGATATAGAAAGAAATCCTAGGTTCAATTCAATTATATTTAGTATATAAATATATACGTAATGACGAATATATAGCGATGACCCTGTTACGTGTATCACGACATAAAAAAAGGATTCCAAAAGTGTAAAATGTCCCGATTTGGCTTTAGTAAGTTGTGGCAACCCTATTTTAAGGTAACTTTCAAGTGGCTATCGACCTGTGTGGGCTTGGCTAGATGCTGTAATGAATGGTGTCAACAGATATCTAGGGAATTGTTATAACTCACGTTAAAACAAATCCAATTAATTGTTTTTACTGCAAAACCGTTATATAGTTACATGCCGATATTTTGGTGTGATAGCTGCGTAATGGACTGTGGATTAGGAAGCGCAGGGCTAGATTGCCCCGAATACTGATACTAGATTCCTCGGAAGAACTTGGCACTTGTAAACACACACCGTTACTAAAAGGAATGTAAAAACAAATGTTAAGGAAAATTGTTTGAACATAATGATTTCTTATTTTTCCGCGAATGTTAGACATCGAAATAACACTATTTTTCGGATTTTATCACCGTTTTATATTATGATTTACTCCCGAAATGTTGTGGACTTACAAGTACTAATAAAATAATAAAAGGGTGCAGAATATAGCATGCTGGCTGGTTGAACGCTGTTCCTTTTTCAAATATCGTGATCGTTTCATCGAGTTTAAAATCACAACGATTCTAAAGAAGTTTCACTCCAAAAAGTTTGAGTACGACTGGCTTAGACCATACTAAATCAAACCGGCTGCTCCACCTGTACCTTTGCACAATGACCACCGATTTATCTAAGCGACCTGTCTATGCCACATAACGTTACAAAACGTGTCATATTGCAATACCACCATTGAAAGTACGACTGGTGTACTAAATTTCAGAAACTAGTTTATTTTCTGAGGATTTCGTTATAGTTATATTTTTTTTAATGTGCACGGTAAAGTTACCCCATTTCATCTGATGGTAAGTGGAGTGGGTCCAATAGAATGTAAACTGACGTAAGACAATTACTCCACGCCAGTTTTTTTGTATCGGACCCCGCAGTCAATACCAGAGGAAACCTGCGCATGGGATATTGGAATCTCTTGACTTAGCTCCTGCAAGGACCTGGAGGTAAATTGGGAAGGGATAGCTGGGGAAGGAAGGAGAAGGAACCCTCTTAGGATGGAAGAAGGGGAGAAGGCCAGGAAATGTTCGCCCTTATAGGCCTCAATGTGAATTGGCAAACATGAGGTATACACTTAACTGTGTGCCTAAGGCCGCAAACCCTTCGACAGTCGACGCAATTATACCAGCCTATTGGAACTAGATATACACGGGCGCCCGGAACGCGACATACGTGAGCAACTATGGCGGGGTTTAACAGCTTGTAAACGGGGGTCGCTATCCGAGATATGAAATATATTGTACTACCAGCAGTATTATGAGTAAGGTTATCAAGCATATCTGGCAATGTTTGGTAACTTTTTGTTTTTTTTATTTTCATATTTCTTTTAAGCGGCGATAGCCTAGTTGGTTGTGGAACGGACTGCCGAGACGAATGTCCGTAGGTTCAAATCCTAAGGGCACACACCTCTGAATTCTCTAAAAAAATATGGGTGTATTCTTTTGTGAATTATCGCTTGCTTTAACGGTGAAGGAAAACATAGTGAGGAAACCTGCATACCTGAGAAATTCTCTATTAGGAAATTTCGAGGGTGTGTGAAGATCTACCAACCTGCACTAGGCCAGCGTGGCGGACTAAGGCCTATTCCCTCTCAGTAGTAAAGGAGGCCCGTGCCCAACAGTGAGACAGTATATAGTACAGGGCTGATATTATTATTATAATTATATTTCTTTTAAAGCGAAACTCCTTTAATTACGAAATATATTGT
This sequence comes from Manduca sexta, assembly GCF_014839805.1. NCBI lineage: Eukaryota > Metazoa > Arthropoda > Insecta > Lepidoptera > Sphingidae > Manduca > Manduca sexta. Next base: position 249,321 of record NC_051126.1, on the reverse strand, counting down.
ACGGCTTAGTAAGTTTGTAATATTAAGCCCTGTGCTTACCCTTGAATGTTTTTAATACTTACTTTAATAATTAAGGTGTATATTACATTCATTTATATGCTTTTGCCCGATGTTTCCATGACTGCAGCCTACACGGGGCGGACTGAGGTGTCGGCCGTCCGAAAAGTCAAAGTTACAATATTTAGCTACATTGAAAATTATATATTTTTTAAATATACCTAACCCTATGAACCATATTATATTTTTTTGAAACTGATTGACTAGAGACGAACAAATCACTCGTTGACATTCTTTGACCCTTTGTGTAGTTAATTAAATTAACACAATGACTTCCGGGAGCATTATAAATCTCCGCACTTTAAAAACAAATTATGATATCAGAACTTGACGTAAGTAGATTCCTTTTAAACATATTAGAAAAACAAATTCAAAACGCGGTCGCAAATTGTTAATGTTTCATAAATCTATTAATTTTATGACTAAAATACATTTGGATTTGGATTACATCGTTGGAGTATGAAACTTAAGATATATACCTAAATGATTTGAAGTAACTGCGCAACGAATAACCATTTACATAATTATATGAAGCGATCTGAAAACACGAATTTAATTCAGATATTATTACAAAACTAACCGTCTATATCTAAGTACTATTCACATTTCGAAAAGTCTATACGTTGTTCCAGATTTTCTTCTATCGATGTAGGTAAGTAATCAATTTCTTTGAGAGATATACAAATGTTTGCAATTTTTTTTCAAACAGTACATAAAGGAAAACAATGTTAAATTGAAATAATTTCAAAACTGCTTTTTCATTTAATAACAATGAAAAATAACAATGAAATTGTCTTCTTTGTACTAAATGACGAAAAAAACCATTTTTATTTATGGTACATTATAAATGGCGACGATTAGGCAACATAGTAAAAACATTACAAGTTTTTGACCACACAGACTATATCTAAATGTTTTTTAAGTTGAAGATGACCCTGAAAATATCACCTACATTAAGCAGAAGACGGATTTAGAAAAAAAGTTGTGGGACCGGGCCCACATCACATTAGGCTTAAATAATTTTATTATTAATATATCCTGTACCCAATATTAAATATACAATCCGTAAAACGGAAAAAATATTAGTTAAAAAAGTGATTCATATAGTGACGCATGTTTTGATACCACGTAGTTCTTTAATTACTGTTATTGAGGTCTACTTTAATACGTTAAAATGTTTATTGTTGCCGTTTATATTTTTAAAGTTAATGTGCTTAACTTGAGTTTTTTTAAGTTCATAAAAATAATATCAGATTTGTAGTCCAAGAACAGAGACAATATTGATTATCATAACCATAACATAATCCCGTCAACATTAAATATTTATAAGGATTGCTTACGTAAACGATAGACAATGAAATAAAATGATTTTCGGAATTTATCGCGGTTTTTTTATATTATGAATTTCTCCCGACGATTCATAGATCATGGAGCCTTCATGGTCACGGTGCGGATTGAGGTGTTGGTCGTCCAAAAATTCAGTTACAATATTTACCAATATTTTAAAATTTCATTTTATTAAATATACCTAAAACGCATAAAAGACCCCAAAACAAATCCCCAAATCCGTCTTTTCGTAACCAAAGCAATTCTTCCACCCGAATGGCATTGTTTTTCACAGGTGTCAAGTTAGCTCGTATCCCTTCACTGCAGTGCACATCCTGTTAGCTAGTGATTCAGTTATTTGATATCATAATGCGCCCGGGCCTTGTGGCGTGAATCATAACTACAAGTTGCAAAATGTCGAAGTTGCCGGAACATACCAATCAGAATTGTGTCTGTGTGTATTTTTTACACTTGTATACTACCTTTGCTGGTGGTAGGATATATTTTATATCCGCCTGGATAGCGACCACCGTACACAAGGTGTTAAAACCCGCCATAGTGGCGCACGTAAGTGTGTTCTGGTCTGAGATCAGCCTATGTATATTAAGTTCCAATAGGCCGGCATAATTATGTTGACTTCCGAGTGGTCTCTCGTCAGTCAACATTCTATTGGACCCCACTCCACTTACCATCACAGTGCAGTGCGCTCATTTCGCCGTGCACGTAAAGAAATACTACCTATACTCTACAACTATACTTTTGGATATGCAAAGTTGAATCCATTGTTTCCTACGTTAATGCATTGAAAACGACTGCTTATATTGCAATGTTCCTCTACCCCGATAAAGACTTGATTTTACAGTAAATTAGTTAAGAAATAAGTTTAATTATTATATTTTTCAATCAGCAATTAAAGAAGACGTATACCTTTTTAATTGATGCAATTTATTTATCTCCTCGTACTGTTAAAACTCATACAAACAACCTATATAACCTAGGTTACGTAGTTGCATATTTTGTAATAACAAAATAACCGAGCCGATTTCAATTCAAATTATAACTAATTGAGATCAAATGATTCATATATGACGATAGCTTATGAACGCTATAATGGTATTTCATATACATGCGTAATAGTATCAGAATAGAAGGTCTTTGCCTTAGGCCGTTACGATCAACCAAACTCTTACATAGTTTTGTAAGAAATTCCTTTGAATTACGCATTAATATTTGCATAATTAATGTGAAATTATATTATTTGACACCTTAAAATTGGCTAATTAGTATATTTAAATAAAATGGAACGTGGCCCGTAGTTGTTTGATACTGCACACATTCATTACAATATCAATCGGTCACTGACTAATTGTTCAATTTGACTGAGTATGAAATGAAAATATTAGGTCGACATATCTATCCATCGGCAATAATTGATGCATTATATTTTTTTATAAACCGACTTCAAAAAATGGAGGAGTTCAATTTGACTGTATTTGTTTTTGTGTTTGTTACCTCAGAACTTTTGACTGGGTGAACCAATTATGCTGATTATTTTTTTATTTGAAAACTGGTGCTTTCCGTGTGGTCCCATATAAGTATAGTTGTAGGACCCTTGACTTCGGAGATACATCAGAAAACTCTTAAAATGATGTCGTCTATGTATACTGATTTTTAATAACATAAAAAAGCAAAAAATAATTTAACATTAACGGATACCAATTTTGGAGTCAGTGAATAAATCGGTAGTAACCAGTATATAGGTAACGTTAAATTATGTTTTGGCTTTTGGTGTTTTTTTTTTTAAATATTAATTATAAATAATTATATTCAGCGCATGAAGAACCTCATGGCACCACTGTACTGCCTTCACTCTATGACATTGGATTTTAAGTTTCATAATGTTCGGTAATTGTACTGGTTTTTATGTCCTTCGAACCAGATCATGTAGCTTCGGCTTCGAAAGACAAAGCGGTGATCCTCACATTTACTCTTGAATATACAGCACCTATCAGGAATTATAATAATATAGTTCCTACAGAATAGCAGCGATGTCTTACCTATTATTTCAATTTATTTTAACAAGTAATATTTGCTCCGATAAAATGTTCTTTTTTTTATTGTTTTAAATGACGAGACGAGCTTACCGTTCGCCTGATGGTAAGCGATACGACCGCCCATTAACAGTAGAAACACCATTCGAAACCTTGAATTACAAAGCATTGTTTGGTATTCCACTGCGCTCGCCATCCTGAAACATGAGATGTTAAGGTTCATTATGTCCAGTAGTTTCATATTTCTACCTTATCAGGCGCATTTGGGCATTACCCAGAGCCTCCGAACTTGTCTCTAAGGAACACAACTTAAGCAAAGTAAGCATTAGATCTTTCTAATGCTTCAACAACGTCAAATTGCAACATTGCTTCAGAGTAGTTAATATCGACAACAATTTGACAGTGTCTGCGCAGTGCCTTATAGTTAACACAATAAGTCATAATAAAGTTTAAATAACGCACGTGTTTACATTTCGCTGTCCGCTTCAATTTAGGTCACAACGTTTTTGAAAGTAATACATCCAGATTCCGCGACAGAAAAAAACAAATAAGGCCAGCATTATGTGCGGCGCAGCGCCGTGCGGGTTAGAATAGAAGCGCTTTGGGCTATGTAACCGTGTCGTCACGATATCATTTATATCGTGAATGTATCTCGTATTATCGTGTAGTCTTATTTTTTATATTTGTTCGATATTTAGAGGGCTTATTAGGTGCCCATATGCCGAATATTTTGAATCTATAAGTTTCATTTCTAGTTACAAAATGGCATTGTCGGAAACGAAATTGGCTATATTACCCTGGATCGTAATTCAATTTTCTTTCGGAGTGAGTCAATTTTGAACCTGCCTATGCAATTCGTAGTTTAGTTTATTACACAACTAGAATATTTAAAAAAAAAATAAGCTGTAATTAAGGACATATTAGGTCTAATTTTAATCCTTAAAAATGAAGAAACAAACGAATATAACATAAACAACACGTTACTTCTGAAATTACAGATTAGGATCACACTGTAAACATAAATAATTCTAGATTAGCCATATAAAGTTGAGGCAATGCAACTGGCTAACCTGTCTCACCATTTTCAGCATACATTTTTCGCAACAGCAGTTTCGCTTAATCTTTATTTTCTATGACAATGGAGATTTGACAGGCATTTTTTATAAACCACAAACTATCTTTACGCGCTTTATCAATGAACTTATAACAAAACAACCCATGCTTATGACATCTGTAATCTATAGAGACATATGACCGATTCCGTATTCCAAACCATGCAGACTCCACGTAATTAGTAATTGAAGATTACCGAATCTAATCACGAGACGATAACTCATTACGATAGTATCCATTCTAACCCCAAACCATGTCCATCAACAGACGAGGCAAGGGCACAAATTAAAAAAAGACAATGTGCACTTCCTGTCAAAGCCCTGACAATTTGACCTTGAGACTCGGGAAAGTAAAATTGGTAGTAAAACAGAACATATGCATAAGAGACCGGTAAAGCTGCGCATGTCCTTAAATCAAACTGCGTTTTTAAATTGGTGTAATTGATTGATATCCGCAATTTATATTTCGAATGATATGTAGAGTAAATGTTATTTTAAGGATCTAATAAATATTGAAAAGATCCGTGATGGAAGTCATTTAATAATGACTAATTGAAATAAGTTTTAAGTAAACTATTCCGATGATTACCATTTATTATTACTTTGTTTTGGGAGCCTAGACTTCTGCCTTCTTGTAAGAATTATAATTTAATCTTATATTAATAGAATTATAAATGCGAACGTTTCTGAAAATGTTGATGTTGGTATCATTCTTAAAAGAAAAAACAACTACCGCTAAACTATTGTGAAAATGTTTCAATGTTCCGATCACTGTTAAAAGAAAACTCAGCAACCGCTGAACGGATTTGTATGAAGTTTGACACACGGATAGGCCAATTTTCTAGATTTAAGTATTTTATCCTTGTAATTGGGAAAGTAGATTGCGCTGGCTTCATATAGATGGCCCTGGGGTCATGCAAATGGCGCTATGGTACGCTACATGGATTTAAGGATTTTTGTAGAGGAAAACCGCTTTTCACGAGAACAAAGCCTGGAGCAACACTTAGTATGATATATATCTCGATAGTTTTTAACTAGGTTGCGAGCACCTAAAACGCTCCTCTAAAATTCCGGTGTGTATAAGCCGGCCTTTACCAAGCTAACAAACGTAGGGCCATATAACAAAAAAAAAATATTAACTATAGTGCTTTAAGAACATAAAGTCGGATTTAAATTTACAATGACGTCTTGGGATTCTATAATTGATATATATTGAAATCGATTTATGGCACAATATATTAATCGAGAGCGGTAAATGTTTCACAAAACGGCTTATTGGGTGTTACAAATATTTCTCAATGGAATAACCATTCTTGTTGGAGATGTTGATTGACGTTTGTCAGTAATATGAATGTGACTAAATTTTATGGATTATTTTGAGTATTTTGTAATGATTGCGTTTTCAATATTACAAATAACGTATAAATAATTGATCTTGGTAATCGTAATTGTTCAATAGTATTAATATTTGGATGGTACTTGGATAGGAGGAAATGCGTTTGTTGCTCACCCAAATTACTTTCAATTAGTACTTACTTAAAAAAGGTCCTCAGTTCAGATACAAAATATACCTCATTCAATTTTTAGACTTATTTGTGCTGCTCCGACTTTGAAATATGCCGCCCCCTAGACCGCGGCGTATACCGTCTATTGACAAATTCGCAACAAAATTCAATCCTGGATTCAGCGGTGAGTAAATGGTCGCTGTATGGATTAATAATGGAAGGGGAAAAGTATTAAACATCCTGCCGTGTCGGTAATTAGCCACTATTAAAGCACAAAGATTAGGGGTCCTTTTTAAGCCAGCATCTTTTTCTCACACATGCAGATACCTTCTCTCTTCACATTTGACATTGGCGGGGTTCGTAATACAAACTTAATGGATTCCAATCCTGCTAGAGTGATGATAATATAAAATTAAGCCATAATAATCACAGAACCAATTACATCATTGAATTCAAGTTCGGCATAAATAGCATGCAAAGAGTTTACCGTTGGTTGGCAGTTGGCAATGAAATAATTATAAATAAAGAAAAAGGTTCTGTGTTGGGCACATTTTAACGTTATGGGAAGTTATATAAAAACACATTTGTCGCAATAAGTACCGGCTATTTCCTTTTCACTGGTCATCGGCTGACGTAAGGCGTGATGCAAGTAGCATTTGATAATCCAGATTACAGGGCGAGGCAACGGTAAGCCGAGACTTGTGCGGTAATCAATTGCTTTGATAAAATATTATGTTTGTATTTGAGATGTGATTGAAGTTTAAAATGACGGAATTAGAACAAGTGAGACGTGTTAAGCACTTTCAAATCTGTTATCACCATTTTATTATTATGTCTGACTACCTTGGTAGCGTTGTAATTGTACATGGTACGATTACAACTACCGTGCTGAGGTCCTGGGTTCGAATCCCGGGGTCGGCCCAAAATAAATGTGACTGGGTTTTGCCGTCTTAAAAACTACTCAGTCACAGCTTGGAGTCGGGAAGTTCGCGGAGGCATCGGAGAGCAGGTAAAGCCGTTGGTCCTGCGCCTGATCTCTATGGTCATATCGGATTGCCGTCTCACCGGATTTAGAGAGTGAAGAAACAGAGAGTGTAGGTACAATACACAGGTGTGTATTGCGCACAGACTTGTGCACTATAATATGTCCCGCGTACTTGGCTGATCTCCGTTAAGATTAGCCGCCGTGTCCGAAATTCGTTTAGGAAGAATTATCATTAATAAGTAGCGACTTACATAGTCTTAAGTATGCTGTAAGTAGCACTAATTACCTATAGCCAGATGACTTCTGGTGGTTTAGTCGTTACCAAACTTCTCAGGATCACAAGCTGGGCTATTTTATAGATTACCTAAAAATTTAATTAAAATTGCTCCAGTTGTTTTGGAGCCCATATGGATCAAACATACACATTACACACTTATCTATACTAATATTATAATGCTGAAGAATTTGTTTGAAGACGCCAATCTTAAAACTATTAAATTGATTTTGTTTTTTTTTTTTAATAATAGGAAGCTATTTTACTTCTGTGTGCTATAGCCTACTTTATATCCCGTGAAAAATATGTATCCTGGAAAATGTAGGTATATGTACAATTAAATAATAGTTAACTCAATTCTTAGGTAAAAGTTTATCTTATCAATTGACAAAAACGTTAAATGGTGTCGTATGAGTCAAATATAACACTTAAATTCCAGATATTATTTTTAATTGCATAAAATAATTCGTATATCGGTTTTCTCAAGACCTAGGAAGCGACAATTTATTAAGTATTTTACCACACTTCCTCAAGGTATATTGTAAACAGGATATGGGCTATTTTTTGACAAAATAACTCAACGAACGAATCCTGTTCAGTAAATATTGCTATTGTATGCTAATAATAAGGTATTCATAATTGAACTTCCGAAAGATGGTTTGTTAGAAATGAATTCCGCTAGCGGTTTATAATATTATTGACAAAGAGAAATATAAAATGACCTGTAATCAATAGTTTCATTATATTTAATTATACATTTAAAGTCATAATACGATAGTCTTAATTTATATAATTGCCTGATTTCGATAATTTATTACTCCAATAATTATTCAACTTAAATTCTTTAAATGATATACTTTTTCTTTCCGTCCTTGCGATGTATTTTAAGATAACGGTTAATAAATTAAATGGACGATAATATACGGAAATTTTATGTGGGTAAATTAAATATGACGTACAAATTTGAATCAATCGCAACCAATTGCATTCAAGTCTTTTTGACAAGGGTTTGTGAATGGTTTTAGGCGTGGGCGAATAGTTTGCTGTTTTAACCTTTGCTTAAAGACTGATATATATGATATTGTTGACGTTTATAATCCCTAATATGTTCCTAGGATTATGATGAAAGGTTTTCGTCCAATCTTTGGGGGATACTTATGTTCAACAGTGAACTTCCAAAAGCTGAATGAGAAGTTCGTCCATTTGACTATTTTCAGTTAATGGTATAAGACTATAGTTATGTTAGAGGGTGGTAAGTAAAGTGTAGTACAATAGAGGTTTTTATAAATCATGACAATGTTACTTCTTGGTTCCATCGTACATTATCAAATAATTCGATAAGTATTTTGCTATATATATAGTATTATGTATATATTTTGGTAGGAAAGGTCGGTAGAGCTCTCTTGAAGCGACTCCGTAACAGAAGAATGCCTTTGTATTTTAGCAGATATTTTTTCTTTACTAGTCACTAATCGCCCACCAACCTACTTCCTACAACTTTTTTTGTAAATCCTCTCAAAAATACATAATATTTCATACCTAAAAGTGATTAATATATGCCAGAGCTAGCGATTTAGCCTGAGGGCGCGCTCTTAGCAATTGCAAGAAAAATTTTGGGCATGCCGACCTACGCGCATACTTCAACTGGTCCACCTCCGGTGTCACGGAGATTTACTACGTCATTATAATTGATCGAGATCTGTGAGTAGCAAATATCGGAAATTGGTTACACGGTCTCTGATGACTGATAAGAGTTGTAAATGGCATGGCTATTGTTTATAGTCTTTAAAATATGACATTTACGAGTTTATAAGTACTTGAGGCATCGATATATATGTACTACGTACTATATTTAGCGTTCCGAACATTCACTGTGGTCAACAAATTTGAACTGCAATCCATTCAAACTGACTTTAGTATGGTCACATAGACAGCTTGTGGTTGTGAACGGAGTGGCACTCATAATATGAGAACTCGAGTCTAAGTGTAAACCTGGATTTGAATAAAAAATATTAGTCAAATAAGTAAAATTTCTTGTTATTCAAATTAATAAATAGGTTATAACAGTGACATTTTGGTTGCCATTTTAGTTCATATTTTGAACAAATAGTTTATATGGACGTTCGTGTCTATAAAATATACGTCGATGACTTGAGGGTGTGTGAAGTCTACCAATCCGCACTAGGCCTACTGGTGGACTAAGGCCTAATCCCTCGTAGTAGTAGAGGAGGCCTGCGCCCAACAGGAACAGGAACAGTGAGACAGTATATAAACTTGAATAAAACACTCAAGTTGTCCCTCGAAACATTGTTAATGACTCATAAACATAATCAATTGCCTCACTTCACAGATTATTACCTTTTAAGTTATTCCAAGGGAAAATTCTAAGAAACTGTGTGGTGGGTCCTCTTTTGTTTTGAGTAGTTCAATACAGTACTGATATTTTTTGAAATTGTAAATAAGGTGTAGCGAAATTGGATGATTGTCATAAATAAATCCAGGAACGACAAAAAATACATAAACTAAAAGTCCTTCCTCAGAAACAACTTTTACTAGTGTTAGGTCTCTCATATGTATGTGAGAATCCGCCTGGGTAGGTACCACCGCAATGTCTATTTCTGCCATCATTTAGCAGTGTGTAGTCACTGTTGTGTTCCAGTTTGAAGGATATCGTAGCCAGTGTAACTACTGAATATAATAAAACTTAACATGTTTCAGGATGGCGAGCGCAGTGGAATACCAAACAATACTTTGTAATTCAAGGTATTGGCTGGTGTTTCTGCTGTTTATGGGCGGTCGTATCGCTTACCACCAGGCGAACGGCAAGCTCGTCTCGTCAACCGAAGCAATTTCAATTCTTTCATCACTCGAACTTTTACCGCGTACGTGTAAAAAGTCACGTGATGTAAAAGGTAATTATTAAATCCAATACCTGATCATTCTTGTCTCATTGACGAAACATTTCGAATGATCTCAATAATCGAGTTCTTGTGAGTTGTGCAAATTCGGACATTTGCATACTCCGCATGCACTGTATTACAATTATGTTAATTACGGCTGCACATACGTTTTGGGTGACACTTGCGAATTGCCTCATAGAATTATGAATTTACAGATTCGTGTTGCTTTCATAGAAACTTTATTATCTGGTAAATAAATATTACAACATATTACTTTTTACTTTCGACCAATAGTTTTGTTATTCACAAATTTAAATTAAAATCCTAGCTAAGATTTGTAATCAATTTTCTTGTGATTTCGTGCTTTATTTACGTGGCTATTTCGACTAGGTTTTGATGTATTGAATGTAGTATGTGAAGACAAGATAATGTACCATGCTGTAGATTTCTTTCTTCTAATTCCGAATGAATATAATCAACAAAATATTTGAATATGCATGAAACTAATTAAACTGCAATTAAGCAACCTCGAAAACAATCCCTTCAAGCTACTTAACATAACAATTTGCCATCAATCCATCACGCCTGACAGTAGTCCTCATTCCCAGGTCTTATCGATCAGTCCCAGTCCGATTTGTAACCTGACAATAGATAACATCTATTTTTACACGGCGAAGTGGCACTCGCATGTGTCATAGCTTCAAAAGGCAAAGCGCTGTTGACCTACATCGATCACTATTGCACATAGAGATGTGGCATGCGGCCACATTTCATATACGTAATCCTTTTTTGATCTTATTTTTTATTTTTTAATTGAATGTTGACGTTGACGTTTTTTAATTTAAATTCTTTGACGTTTTTTTTTCAACGTTTTTTTTAAATTATATTTCAAATAATATTAGGGTGTAGGTATTTTTTTTTTTAATCTTAGGAGGTTATTATAGAATGTTTTATATTTATTGATCTTGCGCAAGCATATAACGAGGGTCTTACAGATCGGAGCATTTTTGTAGCTGTGAAGGCATTTGAAAAGGTAAATCTGATAGTTTTCCTCATTCCTATTAACGTTGTTTTGCGCAACTTAAATTTAAAAATGAGATAAACAGTTTATGTCGCTCAATATTATGGTCTCACGGAAAATCCTTTTAACTATCTTAGATACGTGAGAAAAAAATGATTTTTTTTATTTCAATAAACATATGTTAAATTTACTTATGTATCCACAGCCAAACTAAAAAAAAGCATTTTTAAATAAATAAGCCGTTGAGTCATCATAAATTAAATGTCGCATACCGTATTCTACACAACACCATACCAAATTCACATATTATAAGAATGTGTAATACGGTCGGTGTATGACCTCTTTGTTATAGCCAAGATAAAGCATAGATAATAGCTGATAGCAAGACAATAGCAGGGGGTGGTCCTTATGCTAAGCGGTTAAGTAATTATGCTAATGTCATGGATTAGCCACATTTGGCACATATTCGATTATTTATGGGCCGATTGTTGCTAACACCTGACTATCTTAATTAACTTGGGTGTTAGCGTGACGGGTAGGCTTTAAGCTTTTGAATATTTGGTGGGTTATTAAGTTTCAGTTTTGTTATTAGTGCTTTTTAAGCTGTGTTTATATTCTTCAACGATATTTCTTTATTAAAATATAATATTATATGTTTTAGGATCAGCAAATGTTTTTTTTTTTATTAGGGCACGGCTCAATGGTTCCACTACACCCGATGGTGAGTGGAGTAAGTTCAAGATAGAGCGTCCATGATGAGAGAGATGATTACTCTTAGTTACTCAAAACAATTATAGCTGTTTGAAACCAGCTATAGTGTGTTCAGAAAGAGAACCGTCGTGACCGAAAAGTGAACTAACTTTCGAATTTTACATAGCAACCCTTCTCCGCCATTTGGAAAATGTTAAACTCATTTGTCACGTCGTATTGCTTTGTTATAAATGATCTTGCGAGTTGTTTTTAAGGATTTTTGTATAGAAACATACCGAAACTAAACAAAAGTGGTAATTAAGCACAGCAGCGACCTCAAATCCCACGACGGTTCTTGTTCTGAACAGACTATATACACAGGGTGGGCCTGGTGGGCGACGCATTTACGTGAATCGCTAAGACGGGTCTTACAACTTGCGTACGGTAGCCGCTATCCATACAAATATCTGAACCCATATTTTTTTTTATATTTCTACCCATAAATATCATTTTATTTTATTCTTTATATATTGATTATTTTTTTTCTTTATATATTATTTTATTCTTTATATTTAAACTTAGTAAGATAGTTATAACGGTAACTATAAATGAAATAGCTACCAAAGACAAGTAATCTTGTAGCATTTGTGCAATATCTTTCCAACTGTATTTAATTAATTGAAAAGTCTATTTTGACATAGTAATATATCATTGTTTGTCATATCTATATGTATATATATATATATATAAAAGAAAGTGGTGTTAGTTACACTATTTATAACTCAAGAAAGAATGAACTGATTTGGCTGAAAATTGGTGGAGAGGTAGCTTAGAACCAGAAGACGGACATAGGATACTTTTATCCCGTTCCCACGGGAACGGGACGTGACATAAGACGTGGTATAAGAAAGCAAAATTTGGTATGGAGATAGTATAAGACCCTGGGAAGGTTATAGGCTACTATCCCGGGAAAATATATAGTGGGACTTTTATACCGGAAAACTGATCCACGCGGGCGAAGCCGTGAGCCAAATCTAGTTCAGAATAAAATTTTGATAAAATTCAATATTCGTAATGCAAAAGTGACATCAATGCTCCTAATATTTGAAGCGAAGTCCAATGAAATTAATTACAAATAAGTCCAATTAATTACGTTGTATCTATATATAAATAATTGAACAAAATCTTTGTACCCCTTTTTAAGCATATTGCCCACACTGCTTAGTATGAGATTTAGCATAATTACATAGTTTATATAACGGAGTTCACTAAAATAAAATTCGTCTCTATTTATTACAAATGTATTTAATTAGACGGCCGAATTTCGACCACTGTACGACTACTAATTCATATAAATAAACTTATTTTCCATTTTGTGATGCGGAGAACACACACGTACGTAAGAAAACTAAGTACAGTATAAAGCTAAGGTCGCCACACGCTCCGCATGACAAACGCGAATTGTACTCATAATTAATGACATAACACATAAAGGTCTCACCGCTAAGGTCTTATAGAAATGTAACGTTTATTACATTTATAAATATAGCTGTGCCCGCGGCTTTGCCTCTGTGGAAATCAGTGTTTTACAAAGATTTTCCCGCGTAAATCCCGACCTACAAGATTTTTGACGGCCACGCGACCTCATCAACAGTAATCGTTATATTTCAGTCAATTTACATAAAACCGTAATGTACTATTAACCAAAATCTTCCTCAAGAATTGCACTATCTTTTAGTAAAAACCGCACAAAAATCCATTCAGTCGATTTTGAGAAAATTGATCACATACATACAGACAACTTTCGGGGACTTAGTTTTATAATATGTATAGATGTTTGAGGATTCATATCTGTAGATGACCTACGCTGGTGACACGGTATTACTGCTGGTAAAATATTTGCATTCGTCCGGATAGCGACCATCATACTCAAGGTATAAGCCCGCCATGTTGAACCACGTGTGTCGCGTCCTGGGATCAGCCTGTATATATTCGGCTTCAAACAGAAGGGCATGATTGTGTTGACGTACGAGTGATAATCATCTCTCGTCAGTTGACGGCATGATGCTATTCCTCTTACTATGAGGATCATGGTCACTTTGCCGGCCCTATAAAAATGCCTAATCGAAAAATTTATGGAATTTCAGTCCAGAAGTAGACAAAAGGATTATCGACAAAAGTTAATTTCAGCTTCATGTATTCTATAATATAAATACACACGATTCCATTTATAACCCTATACGTCAATAAGTGTTTCGTTGTTTAAAGATTATAAAACACATAACACTCAGATAAAGAATAAATACCTTCTTAAATCAACAACATACAAATACATATTGCTTCGGTAGTGTAGTTATAGAGTTCTAAAGTCGAGGATTTGTTATACTTAATATAACTCTGGAGTCTGGACCTCGTGCCTGATACAGTGATAGACTCGCCCCCTGTCACATGATGGGATGGAACACACATTACGAAACGGTAGTACCCTGATTTCACCTTTGCTTCCCCTGCAGTGATGAAGCCGTGATGTATCTTTTCTTTATTTTTACAAAGAATACGTCCAGGGACCATAGTGTTGCGTTGAGTCATTTATTGCTGCACAAAATCTATTGCGGCAGAAATCATGAGAATGAATTCGTAGAATAAAATCAACGAAAGCGACACAAAAGATTTTTGGGAACAGAACAAGATATCCATTTTTGTAAATACTGACCGGTGGTTCGTACCAACACCAAATTGCCTAGTAAGGATCTTATTATGAGTTATACAACAGTGTTGCCGACAATTATTTTAAGGTAGTAAATTACGTGGAGCTCGTAAGTTTGGTGATGACAAATCGATTGTCTCGCCGCGGATTCACTTGCGCTCTCTGTTTTATTACACTCGCAGAGTTGTTAAATTGTCACCTGATAATGTAGTAACGTCAGGAAAAACATGTTTTAACATGGAAGGGAATTTGGAAACGTGGAAAGAGCTTTATTTGTTGACTGTGCCTTTTTTATATGCCAAAGTGACCACACTGCACCTGATGGTAAGTGGAATGAGGTCCAAAGGAATGGCAACTGACAAGAGATGATTACCCCTCGGCAGTCGATACAATTATGCCGGTCTGTTGGAACCGGATATATACAGGCTGATCCAGAACGCGACACACTTACGTGGGCCACTAAGGCGGGTTATAACACCTTGTGTTCGGTGAGGAATATAAAATATATATTAGGACCTGCGGAATACTTAGTAAAATATTTGGTTCTCTGGGAGATAATGCCTACAGCGTTAAGTCCTGTCTACATTTATAAGCCTTATAAAGTGCATAAATTAATAAAACAGCTATATCTGTAATAGTATTAAAGCAATTCTGATTTATATTGCGATGACGTCAATGTGCAGGAAACTGCTCTAAATATTAATTATAATTTTATTTACGTATTGGTACTTGTTCTTTACCAAGTTGCAGCATATTCGGGCTGAGATCGTATGTTTGAATCCCGGGCAGGGCAACATTATTTATGGGGTTTTCTAACACTATTTAATCTGGATTAGATCCCGTAAT
Organism: Manduca sexta; assembly: GCF_014839805.1. Classification (NCBI taxonomy): domain Eukaryota; kingdom Metazoa; phylum Arthropoda; class Insecta; order Lepidoptera; family Sphingidae; genus Manduca; species Manduca sexta. The sequence continues at coordinate 233,847 of NC_051126.1, read as the reverse complement.
GTGTATTGACTTTAGATAAGAAGTTAAGAACTAAGTCAAGTTCTTTCTTAGAGAAAGAGATAAATGATTTATGTTTACGAATGTTAGACATAAAAATAAAGCTATTTTGTGAATTTTATGGCGGTTTTTTATATTATAATTTTCTCCCGACGATTCGAAGACTTTACAGCCTTCGTAGTCACGGAGCGAACTGAGGTGTTGGTCATCCGCAAAGTCAAAGTTACAATATCTACTTACATTTAACAATTATAGAACTTTTAAAATTTTTACTTATTGGTAGTCCGAGCTACGCAGAATGAGGTCACAGTATCTTGAAGTCAGTCAATCCGCTCCGTGACCACGAAGGTTGCAAAGTCTTCGAAACGTCGGGAGAAACAATAGTATAAAAAAATCGCGATAAAATCCGTAAAATAGTTTCATTTTAATGAAAGAGACAAATTTTTGTTTCTTACCCGTTCTCTAGTGGGGAATACTTCTGAACGTCTGGTAGAGTAGAAATGAACAGAATCGAGTGAATCAAATAAAATATTACATTTAAAAAACATCGTTCCATTTATTATAGCAGTTATATTACATAACGCAAAAATAATTGTGTCATTGTATGTAGGTTATATTCAACTTTTTAATCCAGATACCAATCAGATGTTGTTTTTGGATGTTTGCGTGTTTATTTTGGTTATGACGTATGGCGCAAGTGGAACGACTGGTTATTTACACTTGACTTGCAGTGAAGGGAGAGGATAGGAGATCAGTGTTTCATGAAAAACATTTTAGATCTTATAACAATAGGTTTAGCGTTCATATTTTATTGAGACCGAAAGCATCAATAATGGTTTAGTTCGGTTCGATTGCAATTCTTTTAAGGTTAAAACGTTTATTAATATTGTTTTATATTTAGTTGTAATATATGCATAATACATCAACAAATAAACGGCCTAATGGATGACCAGCGAGAGGGTTGTGCACTTGTATGGAAATTTATAGTTAATTTATTCCCTATTTTGCGAGGATATAAATGAACTGCTCTAAACAACAATAAAAAAACTAATTGTATTTTCTTTTTTTCTGTATCATGGCCTGTAGTTTATACTATATACTTTCTTGTGTCACAGACCTTAAACTGATTTTGAAAAGAGCACGTCAGCGTTTTTTGCCCGTTCTTTTCTGGTGAGAACTACTTTCCGAACTGGTGGTAGAGTTAATATTGATGGAATCTAAATAATGTATAACATTTTGCAGGTTCAAATAAATTATTTAATTTCATTTCAGCGCTGGCCTCGCTGCCAGCATATTGCTGAGTTGGAGCCGTTTTTGTTACAAACACAGTTTTGAGTGTTTTTATCTGTTCTGCTTGTTTGTTTATATGTATATACCTTGTATTTGTTGCAAAATAAATTTCTCTTTTTTTTCTTCTTTCTTAATAATATCTGTATGTAATATAAATTATGTATTTATTTTCTCATTTTATTAACCAAATTATACTTATTTACAAGGTACAGTTAATTTATTAAGCCTACATTTTTAGTATTCAATCTCTTTTCTTGCAAATGGTATACAATATCGAGCCCGTATAATAACAGTAGATCAATTTTGATGTATTATCTATTTGCATTTGATTTATTGCAGTTTGCGTTCACTTACGGCGACGTGCACATGACGTGTCGTTTATTATAATTTTACTAGATTGTTTGATTGTCGTGATGGCGTCGATGTACCTATATTTATTTAAGGATTTCTTGTCCGCATAAAACAGCTTCGTGCTTGCATATTAAGGAAGTCGAACTATGCTTTCCTCTCAAAAGCGTTCGACTAAGTCTGAATTCTGAACCTTGTAATATTACTATAGTAACTATGCCATACCATATCAGAAAGGTAGACACAAGTAAATATACACGGTTTCGAAAAGGCCGAAATACTTCATTTGACTAATATTTATGCGTAAGTTAAATATTGTTAGATGTTTGTTAGCAGTAAGCGAAGAAATAGCGAAACGGATGTGGATGAATTCTTTCACACGGATGACCATACCATGGATTGACACATGGGCTGCTTTTGATTGTGGTCATTGGCTCACGTGGGATGTAGTTGCATTTTTTTAATCTGATTTTCAAATAGATGGCGCTGACGTCATGCGGGTGGTCTAATGGATCGCTATATTCACTTATGAGAAAGGCTTTTCACACGATCGAAGCCGCGAGCAATACCTAGTTTATAATTCTCTCTCATCATGTTATATTTGTTCTGGACTCCATGTAATATCAGGTGCAATGCAATGTGTTCGTCGGGGTAAAAAGTAAAAAGAATATAGTAATCCAATTTATATTTCAGGCCAGTATTAAGCCTTATTTTTTTTTATTTATGTGAGGTATAGGAACTTAACCGTATTTTAAACAATTCAGTAAATTGCCCAATCAGTAAAGGTTATTGATTCACCGCAACTATATTCCCATGTAAACCATCCTGTCAAACAGATTTCACCTTTCTGTCTTTCAGAATAACTTTCGCAAACGTAACTTCAGGTGCGGTCGCAATTAAGATCACCTACTTGTCTTGGAACAATTGCCACAACTTGTTACATAAACGCACGTGGCATGTGACGCGCACCTAGCCTTGCATAATTCTGTATGGGAGGAACTGTATTTGTTCGTATTGTGCGATGGCTTCCAACAGGGTAATGTTTAAGCCGGTCATAGTATCCTGCAATTTAGATGTATACAGCTTATGAATATAAACTTTTTCTGCAGTTTTGAATCAACTTGTGCTGGTGGTAGGATATATTTTATATCCGTCCGGATAGCTTCCACCATACGCAAGGTGGTAAAACCAGCTATGGCTCACGTATGTAAGTGTTTTGCGTTCCGGGATCAGCCTGTGTATATCCGGTTTCAATAGGCCGGCATAATTGTGTCGACTATCGAGGGGAAATCATCTTTCGTCACTCGACATTTTATTGGACCACACTCCACTTATCATCAGGTGCAATGGTAAAAAATAAGCTTTGGACTTAAAAACTGCACCATCCCAGAGAAGTTCTTAAAAATCGGGAATTCTTTAAAAATCTCCAAAGGTTTACCTACCCGTAACAGTTTTTATAGGAAAAATTAAATAGCAAGTCGAGTTCATTTACTCGATAGAAATGATATAGTAATCCATTGCAGCTGCGGCTTGTAGCAAAAGCACGCAAAACGTACAAAATATTAAACTGTGCTTTTATATTCACTACACATTAACCACAATGCCTATCTGTTCAACGCCCCCAACATATCCAGCAATGTATCGAAATAAAACTTACATATCGGCAAGAAAGATATTTATTTCTTGAATTTGAAAACTTAAGTATATTGGTAAGCGAATCTTGACATCGCCATTCAATTATTTATAGTTTTTATACAACACCATCTATTGGCATATTTATGACAATATGTATTTATAATTTAAATTAATACATCATTGAACACTATCAGTGGCGAAGGGTCCATATAATGCGATTCCTGTTAGCTTCTCTTTATGTGGAATCTAAATATCATTAGAACGACTTGCAGACTGCATTTATGCATATTAGTACCTATATATTGTGTCGGGTCTCCTTTAGAAAAAAATTGCCTTTCGCGACTGATGCCTTGTGGTAGAAATACAAACAAGGAGCAACAAGCCGACATAATTGTGGCAACTGACGAGGGTAATATCTCGTCAGTCGGTGTTATTTGGATCCTACTTTACTTACCAAGTGAAGTGAGATCAGTTTGCTGTGCTTGTATAAAAAAACAAGCAGTACCTAACTCGTATAGACCTAATATCGTAAAGATGGATCAGACGACCGGAACCAATGATTCTTGCCTAACAGTTGCGTATAGTAAGACAATAGCTTGCAGCCTAATTTGCATGTCGTAAACTCCATTGTTATGTCAAAAATGTTAAGAATAGCCTGAAAACCTGCGCTACATATTAAAACTCGTGCAATTAGTGTCAAAAACGTTTTGTTGCATCGTTTTTGTGTTCCTTTTTGGATTGTCAAAACGATGTTTACTTATTAGTGATACTGTGAAAGTTGTAGATTTTAGCGTTGAATTCAAATAATTATTTACTGTGTCTAGTAATTTTTAGATGGTCGGGTTAGGTTATCATATTTTGTTGTTTTTTGCGACACAACCGTCCATAAGCAGTAGAAACACCATCCAACACCTTGAATTACAAAGTATTGTTTGGTATTTCACTAGGTACGCTCGTCATTCTGAGACGTGAGATGTTAAGTCTCATTATGTCCAGTAGTTACACTGGCTACAATTTGCTCCAAACTGGAACACAACATTGACTTACACACTGCTGCTTGGCGGCAGAAATAGACATTGCGTTGGTACCTACCCAGGCGGACTCTCATATATGAGACCTACCACCAGGTTCGATCGGATAGCGGAGATTCGAATATTTTTTTTGTACGAGCATAGTAAGTGAAGTGGAGGCATGTAAGTGAAGTAATAGGGGTTACCCTTTGACAGTCGACATAATTATGCCGGCCTGTTGGAACCACAATTGCAGAAATAAACGCCTATGCTAAATGACGCGTTTTTTATATATGCTCTAGAACGTATTTTTAATGTAAAGTGTTTTTTAATAAAAAAAAAATTATAAGAGAAAGTTCCTTACTATCGTGTTTACTGCATGTTTTAATTGCATTAACGCTTGTTAAAATTGTTCCGATAATTGTGCGTCAGCTTCAATAATGTATTTAATATTATCTTAAAATAACTCAAAAAGATAAGGAAAGGTATACGCGGACTTAAATACGTTCCGAACCTGTTGTCATTTGTATAGTCAAAAAAATTATGTATATGTATTATGATAATTTTTTTCAGTAAACAATTCCGATCGATCGATCCAAAGATAAACCAATCAAACTTAGTTATTGGCTAGTATATCAAATATACTGTATTCTGATTGATCCATTTTCACAATCGATAAAAAAAGTGATTGGATTCGTTTATTGAAATCAATAGTCAAAGAGTGGTAGCAAATTAGCTTCAAACGAAATCAGGTTAGGTTATCGATGGGTTAGGTAATGGTTTGAAAATGGAATTGTTTCTAACAATATATCAACGTTGAAACAAATATCCACACCTGTGTGCGTATCTAACACGTATTATGCAACAAGTATCTACAGAGAAAGGTATTATTGTCTATGAACTGCGACAAAAGATAGTGAAAGTGACACTAATCCGAACTAATTAATGCCACTTGATTTAAATATAAGATCTCATACTTCTGCTTTAAATTCATGAGAAAGGGTGCGAGTAATGTTTATGTATTTGTGGCGGTTTGGATGTTGTAACCACGTATGCCGTAAGGGGTAAGCAGTGATGAAATTAGTTTATCTAGTGTTAGCTTATTATGACCGCTTCGGATAATGAGAAAGCCTGTTATTTGGGGCAATGTTACAATCTAAGCTATCGCTTTTTCGAACCGAAAAAACTTAATACCTTCGTTTTGTTACATCACAAGCTTGCAGTGTTGGGTTTCATAGGTATTCAGAATAAAAGAAGATTTAAAAAAAATGGGCAGTTAAAAAATTCTACGCCAAAACAGCTTTAATCGGAAAATGTCCCACCCCTACACCGTAAGGGTAGTCAACCAAACCTTAAATTAAGAAATGTCATCTATGTGACCCTTGACCTTCCCTATCACAAATCTAGAATACCACACGTCAACTTTCTGCACACGACCGGAGGCGGTGAGCGAGCGGCCTTGTCCGCCCCACAGCGCGGGTGGTTATCTGCGGCGAGCCTCGCGCCTCGCCACTCGTACCTCGAACGACACGGAATACGCGCGTCCACAGCGCGCTTGAGCACTATGTGGGCCTGGTTGTTATTGTTCGCGGTCGCCGCGCTCCCGGTCGCTGAGAACGCCGGCGCAGGCGCCGCCCGGCTTGTATGCTATGCGGAAAACTCGCGCGCGGATGGATTTTCCGAGTGCACGCATCTGGTGTACGCGGGGAACGCTAGAGGAGACAAGTTAGATGGGATACTGAAGGAGTTTAGGAAGAGTAATCCCAGGTTGAAGATTATTTTGAGGGTTTCTGAGGTTGATAAGGTAAGGATATTTTGACTGTTAATAATGTTGGAATGAAGAGTTATTGATAAAATAATTTTGTACAAGTTAAGACGAAATTTTAAGTTTTATAATTCAGATCATGCATCTAAATTATGTACTGCCCATAATACCTTTGTAATATGAGTAGGTACGTATTTCACAAATTGAATAACGTATTTCAAATGTTTGAAGAACATTTTTTTTCTAAAAGCTCTTTAACCCAATTAGTCAGTACTCGTACTGTATGATGTCATTTTCAAAATCATATTTTCAAAACCATAAAAATAAAAACCTACAGCTTTAATACATTTTCCGGCCTCGATTAACTTACAAGCTTCTAATTAAATACAGTTGCTTTATAAATTCCAGTATTAAATTGCACAAAGCGATTTATAAAACCGTTTAACAATACTAGGTCTAGCAATTATCATTTTATAAGCAGTTAAGTACAGAGTGTTCAATATTTCATTTGAATTATTAAAGTATTTTTGATAGAAAAGTAAATAAGGAATGAAAATGTGGTAAATATTTTGTATAACTGTATTACTTCATAAATTATCCGAATGTCCTTAAGGAAGAGAATATTCCGAATAACAACTAATCAATTCTCTAGACTTGTAAACTTAATTTCGACCTTAAAATAAAACTATTTTTACGAACTTTATCGCGGTTTTTAAATTATAATTTTCTTCTGATGTTACGAAAACTGCAGCTTTCGTGGTCACGGAGCGGACGCAATAGTTTTATTTCAATATCTAATATAAACGTGAAAATAAGAAATCATTAATTTCGTGTAAATCGTTAGCTACGAATTCCGTAGAAGAGCGACGATGCGCGCGTCGTAGCTTCCGATCCGATTAGCTTACAAAAGTTACTACTTAATGCGTGTGATTTAATTTCATAGCATTCAATATTGTATAACTATAATAAGTGGGTCAAATATTGGGAATATGGATCTCATTTTAATTATGCTGAGCACTTACCCTATTGGAGTGTTCTGGTAGAAAGTAGAATAATATGTGCTAGGAAAAAGGTATGTCCAAAAATACTAGGCGTTAAAGATGATGGAAAAATATTTTGAACGTAGAATCTTCTTTAATTTAGGAAAGGAAAGTAATGCACGTCATTTCTTAATATGCGAAATAACGTCATATTAAATAATCTAATAGGATAAATATTATAGTAAAAAAGATGGTAAAATATAGAACTCTAGCTTATTAATATTATTCAAATAAATATTTAAAAAAATATATAATTACTTAAATTGTGCCTTACGTCATAACCGTCTTCACAAAAATCACGGATATGGTCACAACAAAAAGAAGTAACTAATTACGAACAATAGGTTTTTACGTGCGTCGCTTACTTATATGAATTTAAGATAAGTTAAAATAAACACATTTATACGAGGAAGACAATGAGGTATACTTATAAAAGCTAAAAAATACAATCTTTAGAGCTTTTGTTTATTTTTTATATAAAAATATACATAGTTTTTCACCACAAAATACTCCGAGAGGAATAATCGTCATTACCAATAAGGATTTCAAGTAATTATTCACAGTGTATATCTTCGTAGGATACTTACACTGAAAGTCACAATAACATAAAACTTGATACATATATGATGGCCTTCAATTCTTAAGAAATAACTTTTAAAATATTAACAACTTAGATGTAAGTGCGAGAAAAATCATCTACTACTTAAAACAAAGACCTCGCGTAGAATACAAGGAAAGTTTGCCAAACCAATGCTAATTGCACTCATTGTGTTTCTTTGTAACGCTAATCGCTGACTACGCGGTGTTACATATGTGTTATTAGTGTGAGAATTTTAAAAAACTGTTTCTGAATATCAAATGAGTAAGAACGGAAAACGTAGGTTTTCGAATGGAATTTTGCTAATTTTATTTGGATAAATAGTTTTAGTGGTTTTATTAAAGAATAAGATAGAGAATTACATTGATATAATTTAAGGGAATTGAGTAATTGCTTATTGATCATTTCATCCACGAAGATGCGTCCCATCACTTTTTGAGCGAGGGTGTTGCAGGATTTTACGGAGTAAATGGACCGATTCCAGCCATAACCTCGACGCTATACGTCGTAGTGTGCGTGTGCGCTCATGTTGCTCATGCACTGTAAGCTATTAGAGGAAGGATTGGGGCGTGTCTTCGTGAATGAAATGATCTATATATGTCATCTTTCCACTTGCTTTAAGCAAAACACGTTAGATTGTACGCCAGAATCGCTCATGTATTACGAGCTACCCCGATATATTTATCGGTTCTCTAGTTAGGGAAATTGGTCAGTAACTGTGACCTACTTTCGGTTCTAAAATTTGACACGGGAGATAGAATAAAGAACTATCGTCGAAGCAGTATCTTACAGAACACTGTATGCACCGAAGAAGGCCACCGCGGGTTTTGGTTAGTACTCTAGTAGTACTAGTAGTAGTAGTAGTATATAGTAGTAGTACTTGTAGGTTGGGTGTCGGGTGTACATAGGGTTAGGATTGCTATACTCCCGAATGTCGACATATTCCTGTAAGACTCGTGAAATCAACATAACCGTTCCACCCCCCAGTGGTAGTTTCGATAATGCGTTTTCAAAGAAATTATACGTTTGTTCCGAAAAAGAAAACGATATTTTGAGTTCTCAAAAGTTTGATTACTAATTCAAGAACTATGATAAATTGTTGAGTAATGATTCATTACGCATATTTCCTGGAGGCAGGTGAGAATGTCACCTTTCTCATAAGTGGTTTATGCTGTGACTCGATCTTGTTGAATAATGAAGTAATTGCATTATACGATATTCCATTGCCTACGTCATAGACATACGCGGAACTCAAAATTAAGAACTTTATTAATGATTGTTTCGACCCTCGGTAATTCTTACGCGTGATTTCTTTATGATCGTATGGTTTCACTTTGCAGTAATTATTGATTATGAACTGCTGCTTATAATTAGCAAAAGTTTTGCATCAAATAAGCATCAGTATCATTACGTATTAACTTCATCTCCATTATTCTTATATGAAGAAGTAAAATTTGTTTAAAGGTTAAACTACTAACCGATTTTAGTAATTAAAACAATACCAACTGATTATAGAATAACTGGAGTTAAAATTTGTTAAACAATTTTACTACTTATTGCTCAAGCGGCCGGGGCCGCGCGCATCTGCTAGTGTAACATAAGGTGATAATAGTTTCTCAATCTCGTGTACTCCAAAATGCTATATGTTAACTGATTTCAATAGAAGTAATGTCTGCTGACTCATGAATAATCTAATTAAGATATGATACTGTTCCTAATATCTTGCTCTATAATGTAAACAGAGCATTAACTTCACGTAAGATATAAACATAATTTTTAGATATAAACATAAAGATTCAAATCGCGTTATGCAATTTGAGCGTGAATTAATTTCATTCGAACATAGGTTAATTTCAACTTTATAATATTACTTGCCTTTGCTCGCGTCTTTGTCCGCATAAAAGAATTTTCCGGGGTGAATCTCTAGCTGTATATTTTCTCAAAATTAGAGTAGGCTATATAGATAGATGATGATGATAGAGCAGAAAATAAATTAAGCTTAAATAACACAAAAAGTAATATTTAAGTTTATCGTTCAGTATCAGTATTTTTCCCCGATATGGCGATAGGCTCGTCCCTATCATATCATGGGACGGAACACACTTGGCGCAAAGCGAGTGCTCTGGTTGCGCCTCTGCATATATCTTTGGGGATTAATGCGTGATGATGATGTGTGTGTGTCTCTCTCTCTCCCTGTGTGTGTGTAACACAAGACCAAAAGAAATAATATTGACATATAAAGGTGATAAATAACAAATCAAAATTTATGAATTCCATATCCTTAATACATAAAACGTTTTAAAATAGATCGTAAAACAAGCAATACATATTAAAATAATTCAAGTTTTTAGTACACCAATTCGCTCGGACAGGAAAACCTAAAGCCCTTAAACGCCGTTTCCTCTGTTTTTAAGGCAACTAGCTCGCTACATTTATATCATTCCCACGACCGTCGTCGTGTAGTACACTAGCTTTTGCTCGCGGCTCCGTGCGCGTGAAAAATTTTATGGGAAAAAATCCCGCTTTATATTTTCGTGGGATGGAGAAGCTTATTATAGCACACAATATTCCATTTAAGGGTATTGTAGCTTCCTATTAGTAAAAAAAAGAAATATAGTTTAGTATTTCCTGAGATTAGCGCGTTCAATCAAACGTACAAACTCCCTAGCTTCATATAATAGTATAGATATAAACTACTCTTGAATTTGAGATTAAAAGCTTACTTTCTTATCAGCCAATCTGACATATGTTCGGCATGACATTTAATACAAATAATGTTATCAATCAATATTAATGTATTATTTAAATTAATTTGCATACAAAAGCTTCTAAGACTAAAAAATAATAGTCACACGCATCTAGTAATGCGTGCATGACAATTATTCTGATTGTTTAAACTTCAAAGGATTTTTTGGTAACAGTACATTAATCATAGAATGTTTACCGTTTTTAATACATGTACTGTCAGACAGAAAAGTAACTGAATAAATTCATAATTTAAATCGCCTGTATACTTCTGTGTTGTTATCAACAACTTTTTTTTCACTGAAATAAACTACAAACAGTTTACATTGTAGCCAGTAACTACTGGACATAATAAAACTTAACATCTCGTGTCTCAGGATGGCGAGCGCAGTGGATTATCAAACAATACTTTGTAATTTCTGGTGGATGGTGTTGCTACGTTTTATGGGCGGTCATATCCCTTACCATCAGGCGAACGGCAAACTTGTCTCGTCATTCAAACCAATAAAAATAAAAAAAAAAACGATTAAAATTAATGTGCAGAGGTTATTTTGTAATTAGAAATTTACTTTACTTTTGTCACTGACTGTACATTTACGCTTTTTATCATTAGTGCTTTGTGTACCCATACATCGTTGAGCTTGAAGCTATCATGATGTAGTAGGGAGCATCCTATCGCCATACCGAGTATATATTTATCAATTGAAATAATTTTATTTATTAAACTATTAATTTATACTGGCTCCCCTCTCTTTCTCCTTCTCTTATACCTGACTCATGGTTCTGTGGAAGATATGGCTCAAAGCGATATGATCGCTACTTGCACTTATTGTTTTTTCTTATTTTTAATTAATATTGGTGGCCAATAAATAATAAATAAATGAAATAAATAACTTCGATTCCCCGAAAACTTACGAAGACGGCAATCTGTGACCTAAGTAAAGAGGTGATGTTCTTAAGTAATATGGAAATACAATCTATATAATATCATGTTGTGTGACTGTTTTCATATTACTTAAGATAGTCGACTCATGATTTTAATTGATTATATCATTTTAAGTAAATACGTAATCTAAATGGGTGTGCAATATTATAAATATCCATACCAACTTTGATATTACGCGGTATAAACGAAACACAAGCGATTGAAAGTTGGTTTCCCATACTGGTAAGTAATGAATACAAAACTAACTTCTATTGAAGGTTTGTATAAATGCATAATTCAATAACTTACTTCTATGTTATATTTATTAATTTGCTTGGAAATCTGTTATATATACACTATTATTTTTTAAATCTACCAAAAAATCTCTCAAAAATACTGTATAACCAAGACGAAAAGACCCTTGGCATTATCCCTAAAAAGCCATCAAAAGAATACTCTAAATAATCTGTAAAAGAAAATTATAATTTGTATAATAACGCAAAGAACGAATTTAAAAAAATATATATTTTCGTGTATTCAATTTTTAATACGTAAACATATATGCAATAACACGTAGTGTAAATACAATCGATTACTCATATTAAGTTAATGTGCTAAAATAAACACTCGCAACTTTTAGGTTCTCACTCAAGTTACTCCCTAAGCTATAGAGCTTGTATACATAATCATATTATAGTATGGAGAATCCCATTTAACCACATTCGAAGTCTAACGTAATCGTAAAATAAATATATCCTATAAGTAATAAGCAATACTTTATTCAAAGGGTAAACTGAATTTATTCTTACGAAACCATACATATAAATCGCTTAAATACTGCGCCATAGAGTATGATAGTTTATGGCGCATGTTTTCCAAGTTTAAATTAAATTATGTAGCGGTGATTCGTTCAATAGTATGGCTTGGGGTTCGATTTTAACAAAAAATATTTTTCGTTCATTTTGTGATCTTTCGATTCGTTCGGTTTTAATAATGTATTTGATTTAAGTATGTACGATTAAAGACAATTGTTTAAAATATATTAACATTAAAAATCCGAGTTCTTGTATGTATACTGCAGAAAAATATCATAGAAAAATATAGATATTCAAGATCTAAAAAAGATAATCCTTATAAGTCGTTTACATTTTGGTTTCATGTACTGTATACGGAGACTGGCTATACCTTTAGAGAAATTAGATTAATGTCTTTTAATCTAAAACTAGTAACCTCTATTTATTATCTTGCAAAATAGCCAAAACTGTCATTGTACAAATCTAGACTTGACTTTTGCTGGAGGTAGAATATTTATTTTTTGAGGTGCGTAGAGATTGTATCGCCGTATCAGTCGCCCCCCTGGGCTTTAGAGGCCCCTTTTGGCCTATTAAAGTAAGCAGGCACCCAAATATTTCGATTGCCCTAAAGGGCCCAAACAAATGACTATATATGGCATCTATGACAAGCTGTGCCACTGAGTTCTTCACAAATGGTGCAATCATACTGAAAAGATGCGCTTTAATTTTCATAATTAATCGAGCTGTCAGTTTGCGTTGCGCAAGAGTTTTCTGGGCCACGATATCTGGATCACAGGTCGCGGTTTAAGCTGAATTACGTATTAAACAGGTATTATTTGTTACACCACTGCGCGTCGCTGTCGTGTGGAGATTTCGACTTTTTGCGACAAGTCGGCGTCTTTGATCTTGATTTATGGATGTTTTTGCTTGTAGTTTGGTGTTAAATCTTACATTGTAGGTACCGCGTATCTTTCGGGGATATAAACTTTTTTTTCTGCGTTAAGGTTGTTAATGTTAAAGGCTTGTTAACGGCGTCTTTGTCGTTTAAACTATTTGCTTTTTTAAAACTGTATTTATTAAATTGTAAAAAAACATTAATAAAAGGAGCAATTTACCTCATTAGTAGCATGTAACTTAAATAATATTGATTTATTACCGTTACCTACTTTGTTGGACTAGACTGATATTTAAAAATTTTAACAAAATTATTCCAATTAAAATAATAGAGTATAAAAAATCATATTCTTTAATATTTTCTCACTGTTTAGTTCTTGCGCAAAATGTCGAAATATTAATCAGCTCGCAGCATATAAATCAATTTGCGTTGTGTTTCTCACGTTCGCATCTTCGGTATGATTTACTGCGCGCTAACTTTTTGCTGCGACTCGTCTCGTGTATTCACTTAATTGTTATACAATGAAAACTCTTATATTGTAGATTGAGGATGACTTCATATATATGGCATTTATGTCACTTTGTATTATAATTCTTATAATTTCCTGACCTCATTGAATAATGCGTTTTCAGAATTAAATTTATTGTGGAAAACATATTTTCACGATAATCCATAGTGTCATATAAATATGAATTAATATCGTATAACACAACTATTTAATAATACCGATACACTAGTAAAGAGCAGTGTTTAATAACAGTTATCTAATTTGCATACATAAAAATCATCAAGCGCGTTGAAGTCTTTTGTAGGTGGTTTAGTGTTCTTCGTTTTAGGGTACGATTATTGCTTGATCGAATATTATTAGTCGTTTATTTTATTTAACATGTCGACCATTAGTTACAATTTTATTGTAGTGGGAAGTAGGCGAAAGTGGGTGGGCTTAATTTATAATGAATGTGGACAAACGGAATAGAATTTACACAATAAAGGAAATGTAAATATGTAAAATAATTTGATAATATAGTAGAAAAGTATTGATATGATATCCTCGACATTAATATAGTTTAAAATTATATTTCGGACCTGTAAACTTTTGAATAAATTCGTCACACAAATGTATAAGCCGACCAAATACAAAAGTCATAGTATAATTCTATCTTCCTATATAAAAGTTAATAAAATAAGTACTATCCACAATAGGTATTTAATACGATAAATGTGAATAAAATTTACTTGTAATTTTTGAAACAGGCTCTAAATGTGGCTCTGAAGTGGCTCTAATGGTATATTTCCCTATCAAGTCTTGTAACTAATTTTTCAAGTATAATATTCTAAGACATCGTTCGTACAATATTAGCATACATATTTTCCTATAATGCTGCGCTTAATAAAAATAAAATTAAAACAGCATTTGTATTTTTTTCGAGACCAATGGAGCAAAGATGTTTTTTAACCTCACAAAATATCATCTAGGCCATTATTTTTTTTCAAACCAATAAAAATTACTTAAGCGACAAAAAATACGTTTCCTATATTATTTTAGACTAATGTGCGAAATGATAAATGAAGTGATTCATATGTTCTGAGTAAATAAAGACATTTGAATGAGTTTGTGTGACAGGACGTTATAACTAGACCGGTTCTATTAATAACTATTAATAATAGTCAATTCATCAACAGCCTCGAAATGCCTGATTTACTATCAACATTAGGGGTTTTAGCTAAATAATTAATTTAATGTGATAAATTATTTTTCTAAATATTAATTACATTCAAATAAAAACTAAAAACTATTTAAACGGATTTTATCGCGGTTTTTTATATTATTATTTTCTCCCGACGTTTCGAAGACTTTGCAGCCTTCATGGTCACGGGGGGGACTGAGGTGTTGTTCATCCGTAAAGTCAAAGTTACACTATCGCCCTACAGTGTGCAAATATACACCTTTTTAAAATTTTTATCTGTTGACGGTCCGATCTACGCAGAATGAGCTCACAGTGTCTTGAGGTCTGGCAGCCGGTCTTTTGGGATCCGATTTAATTAAATGTAGAACAGGATCCCAGGCTTGTGCAAGCTCATTCTGCGTAGATCGGACCGTCAACAGATAAATTTTTTAAAAAGTTGTATATTTGAAAAATGTAGGTAGATATTGTAACTTTGATTTTACGGATGAACAACACCTCAGTCCCCCCCGTGACCATGAAGGCTGCAAAGTCTTCGAAACGTCGGGAGAAAATAATAATATAAAAAACCGCGATAAAATCCGTTTAAATAGTTTTTAGTTTTAATTTCAATGTCTAACATTCGCGTAAACATAAGAAATCATTAATTACATTCATTATATAAGTTATTCATTACATTATTTTTCTGCTCAAAATCAGCCCGGAGTTTGGAATTTGTGCCAAATATGGCGATAGGCTCGCCCCCTATCACATCATGGGACGTAACACACTTGGCGAAAAGTGTTTGCCCTGGTTGCGCCTATGCGTACCCTTTCGGGGATAAATGCGTGTTATTGTGTGTGTGCGTGTGTATTATATTAGTTTATAAATTTATCGACTTCCATAGTTAACTTTGACCTAATTACGCGAACTCAATAAATCGATAATTAAATCGATTTCAACTCGATCGACATTTGGCATCGACCGTGAATGTTCTTAATACATCAAATAAACCATACAATTACTTAAAGGTCGCATCTTGTTACGTGTGCCGAGATGCGGAAATCCTAAGGTCATGTCAGGTAATGTAGGCATTTTGACTGTTTTTATACGTATGACCTATGCGTTGAACAGGATTAAAGGCACCGCTCTAGAAGGCTGTACTGTTTTTTTAAGTATTGGGTGCAAAAAAGTGAGATTTTTAGTTTTTAAATTATTTAAAGGTGAAATAAAACTAATTTACGGGGCGGATCATATAGGCTATAGAGTCTTCGAAACGTCGGGAGAAAATAATAATAAAACTAAAATAAAACTATTTTCCAGTTTCATATTAAATTTTCCAGTTTTTGCGTAAACATAAGAAATCATTAATTTATTGCCATTTAGTTGTGTCCGCATCCCTATGTATCGACACATATTTACATGCATTTTTATTAACGCATATTGAAGGGAAATTTTTATGATGACTCCGACATCCAATGTCGCCTAGGTGACGATAACCACTTATCTTAATTCTGTTATTTTGACTACCTTTGAAGGCATTATCCAACTCCACTTTCTATTTCTATTTGATTAATTTCGTTGCGGGATAGTTAAAAAAATAGTGTTCCCTGAGACTCGCCGAGCTTCATCGCTCCGTGTTCAAAAATGCGTGCCACTGCGTGATCCTGGCTTGCAGGAGTTGTTGTGGTTGGTGTGAGGGCGGGAAAGTCTCATACCTTTGAGAGCAAAAACATCCTTTTTTCGTATATATATTTTACTATCTTTCCTCGCGTTTTGCTAGTCGATCATGTTTCTGCGAAATAAACTATATACTTCGAGATGAGAAACATCAAATATTTAGTGTATATTTGTATTAAATTTCATCTCAATTCATTCGGAGGTGTCAGCGTTTACCTCTAACGAATATCCAAATCACACACTTTCGTATTCAAAACAGCATTATCCTACAAACTCATTATACAAACAATCGCTACAACAAGTTACATCATAATTTTTATATTCGGAACTACTTTCCTGCATCCGTGCTCGTTTTATTGTATCATCCACCTTTCGCTTATCGATAATATCGAATATTTCCTTTCTCTTAACAAATCGAATTATAATTTTCAGGTCAATGGTACTATTACGCTGTTAGATATTTTATTCTTGTACACATATTTTTTTTGTTTTTATTTAAGAACCTTTGTGGGACAGCGGGTATTCGGCCGATTGTAAAATATTTTTTTAGATAAATTTAGATTTTTTTTTGTTACATATTATTCCATTTTTTTATTTAGCAGCCATTGTAGCACCGAAAGCATTGAGCAGATTGTAGTACTCGTAGTTACTAATAACATTAACTTGAGTATAAGTATAAAACTTTTTTGTACGTCCATGTCATTGATAAGGAATTTTATATTCCTCCGAAAAACTCAATGATCGAATAAACCGCTGTTTAAAGAAAGATGTCAGCCTTAATGAAACAGTGGCACTACAAAGGGCCATACATCCATGTTTTAGGAAAACCTGGCTACAAGTCGTTGGTAAATGGTAGAACCACGAGTGTTATGCAACCTACAATAATCATGATCTTATTGTAACCTGATTTGCGGTCAATCAATTTTGATCCTTTAACTTTCAATCAGTTTGAGGAGGCGCATGGGTTGGGCAACACTGAATTGCTTTCAATACTCGGTTCCCATCTGTTTCGCTCAGTCCGGCTGACGAAGCGACTGACAGTTAACGATTAACTTAATCGATGGAAAATAATTGCTTTTCTATAAATTGTATTATGGGCTTGGCATTGTACAGTTAGTCATAAAAGTAGTTGAGCAAATTCAAGTTTTTATATGCCTTTAAACTTTTGCGTCCGTATCAACAATAGTTTTTTCTTTAATTAAATGAATTTCAAAGTTCATTTTATTTATATAAATAAAAAAGAATATTTCGATTGAAATGAATGTGTAAAAGCAATTTAAGCTTTGAATTTGTTCAGCTACTTTTACGACTGACTGTACATCTATACTAATGAATGTAATGCTTGTAACTTTGGATCTAGGCATTCATCTCGGAAACCATGGAGCCGATTCATAAAATTATCAATATACTGCTAGCCTATACTATCATGGATATGGATTCCCCGTGCATTCTTTATATGTGTTCAAGTAGTTTCCTACTTAAGGAGTACAGAATTCAACTAATATTGTATGCTTCTTTTTTATTTGTACTGTTAATAAAGTACATCGTCTATAGTTATTCTAAATAATAAATAAATAAATAATATATTGATTCGTTGATTTGTCGGTAATATATGCAAATGAGAGCATTTTACTTTATATAAACAGTGGGATGTTGTTGCCAATTTTTCTGAGGTCGCACCATTCTATTGACCGTGGGTTCAATGCAAGGCGTTTATTATTTATGGTCTATGATATATAATCTATCTGTCTACAAAGCTTTTGATATGATTTAATGCTTAATCCATTCATTGACTTACTCAATGATGTCATTCAATGTTTCTTCTTATTCTTTGATCGTTATTTGTAAAATTTCCTGGGGTTCGATTTTCACGCTGGGACAAAATTTGTAGGACGTAGATATTTGCTTCGATTAAAGGACCGGGTGCTTTCGTTGTCTCTGAGGACCATAAGACACTTAGAGTTCAGGATGAGTCTGCTTCTTATTATATTTTATTTTAAGTACCTTTATTATAAATAATTATGTTTTAAACTCTGAGATCTTAATAAGGGTTTATTAGTAACTAAGGAATTCGTGCATGAATTTGCATAGTACTGATTTTTACAAGCGTACATTTATACGAGTATATTATTAAATTTGTTGAGTATGTTATATATTTGAATAGTACTAATTAGAACTAATCATTGGAACGTATTAACGACATAACAAAGGAAATAAAACTATTTTCATTTTATCGCGTTTTTTTATTATTAGTCATCCCCGCGCCCATGAAGGCTGCAGTCTTCGAAATGTCGGGAGAAAATAATAATATAAAGCGCGATAAAATCCGGAAAATATTTTTGTTTCATTGTCTAACATTCGTGTAAACATAAATTATTATAAACAACGGATTTAGTTGGATTTGTACGGCTATATTTATTTAGCGTAATGCGTTAAAACGTGAGTGCGACAGATTATGCAAAATCGCTGTTAACCTACTTCATTACACACTTAACCACAGACAATAAACTGCTGACATTTCGACTGAACTCTGACCATTGATTGGGTTTTTTGAACTAGTTCTTCATTGTTCCGTCAGATCTAGATTGGCAATATGAATGATATTAAAGATGGATTAAAAGTCGGATCAATATGGTTGGTTGTGCAATGAGAACACGCGTTCGACTCCGGATTAGGGATTAATACTTTTATCACCCATTACGGTTTGAATTATTTGAGAAAGTTAGTAGTTTCATGCCTATGTTATAGAATATTGTTATTAATATTCTACGAAGTTTTTATGTATTAATTATTTGTGTCTTCTATTTTTGGGTCATTATTTTTTTTCATGACTAATTTTAGGTAATACATAGAAAATTTTATTCATTTTAATTTATCAAAAAACTTTGAAGTTTTCACTTGGAAAACAGATTAAACTATTCTCTTCTAAGCTAATCGTCGATCTAAATTGCCATCAAACTGTCATACATAAGCTGTTGATCTCAATCGTACAATCATTCGCTCGTGAATGCGAGTGAGTCATTGAGCCTACAATAGTCGTTCTTGACCTTGAGTTTGACAGATCGTGTCAAGGCCGCCATATTGTTATTGACTATTGTCAAATGTGACAGCTCTCTTTTGAATTTGGAATGTGTTGAGCTTTTGTGTGTGTTGTCAGCGAATGAGTGAGCATTTATTCATGATAACATCGACAGTCATAAATGTTTTTTGTAAAATTTAAATTGTCAGATATAGGTCGCGCACATGTTAAAATATAAACGATATGTAAAGACGTGATCAGCATGTGAATAATAAACAGCCTCATTATTCTGATTAAAATATATTGCCGTATAAAGCAAGATATCTAGGCTACATGCCAGAAATACAAACAAATATTTAAAGGCAAATTCAATGGCGAGTTTCAACACACACCGCAGCTTTATTCCCGAAGGGGTAGGCAGAGGTGCTACCAGGAGCCCTACTTTCCGCCGCCTGTATTCCGTCCCATGATGTGATAGGGGGCGAGCCTATCGCCATATCGGGCACAAATTCCAGACGCCAGGCTGATACTGAGTCGAAACACCAAATATTACTTTGCTCGACCGAGGAGTCGAAATTCGAGCCTCAGATCGATAGTCATACCGCGCAACACAACTACGCCTCCGAGCCGTTCTTGACGAGGTTTAGTCAAAGGATGATCAGTATTTGATACGATCTAGTAACCTAAGTAATTTAGGTTCGAAGTAATTAGTATGTCATCAAATACTAGCCTATATATCATGCAGGTAAAGAGGGTCAATAACCCCTTAGCTATTTCTGGGTACGCCTACACTATGGTACAGTACAGCGTCAAATGAGGTGGAAAGTGATTTCTACATAGCGAGTAAACATAACCGTATAATCAACGTATTTCTATGTCCACACTATTTAGCAATGACTCCACTTATGGAGTTGTTCAACATAGCTACACACTAAGCCTACAGTTATCCTTTATTTTATAATCCTGGTGGTATATCCTACATATATTATATCCGCCCGTATTAAAACCTGCCATAGTGGCCCACGTAAGTATGTCGCGTTCCGGGATCAGCCTGTGTACATCCGGTTCCAAAAGGCCGGCATAATTGTGTCGACTGGCGAGGGTAATCATCTTTCGCCAGACGACTTTCTATAGGACCCCTCTTCAATTATTATCAGGTGCAGTGGGCTCATTTGGCCGAACATGTATAAAAAAATGGACCAAATCACATACATCATAGTAAGTAAGTTCAGTTAGTACAACGATTAATATAGGTGCAAAGCTACCTACAATTTGATAGTCGTTCGAATTAATTATAGCTGTTATAACAAACGAACCGAACTCTTGGTCCGAACCTTGTTAGACATTGCGTATAAGGACTCAAAGCGCGTACAGTGCAGTGGCATTTGTAATTTAATCTGGGTGGAGTTGCTTCTGTATGTACACACATCACGCCTTTATCGCCGAAGGGGTAGGCAGAGGTGTAACTAAGGCATCTATTTTTTGCTGAGCGTGTTCCGTCCTATGATTTGATAGAACGAGATTTTAGGGAGGCTACTGCATAAATTCCTGACTCCGGGCTATTATTGTCCAAGAAAACACATTATAATTTTGCCTGACCCGAGTTTTGAATCGGAGACTTCAGGGCGAAAGTCTTACCACAGACGCAAAACAACTATGCCACTGAGGCAGTTTTATATTTAGGCAATATAATATACTATACGAATATTATACTTTCCATCAACGCTGTCTTATGCATTGCTAAAACTTCTATATTAAAATATAGATTACTGATGGCAGGTTTCTCATATGTGTGAGTCTGCTTGGGTAGGTACCACACCGTAATGTCTATTTCTGTCGCCAAGTAGCAGTGTGTAGTTACTGTTGTGTTCCGGTTTGAAGGACATTATAGCCAGTGTAATTACTGGACATAGTGAGACTTAACATGTCATGTCTCAGGATGGCGAGCGCAGTGGAATACCAAACAGTACTTTGTAATTCAAGGTATTATGTGTTACTGTTTATGGGTGGTCGTATCGCTTACTATCAGGCGAACGGCAAGCTCGTCTCGTCATTCAAAGCAATAAAAAAATATTAAACCACACAGCCGAACCCACGACCTCTAATATCATAATTACGAGATCAATTCAATATGCAAATGTTTATAAACTAAAAACGCAAGGACCAGTGAAAGGTCTCATTATTCTGGTCACGATTGATCACCATTAACAGACCGACATTGAGAACTTGCTGTATCTAGTGCAATGTTTGTAAGGATTTAAATTCGCGTTCGTCAAGGCGAGTGATGAGGTCGTTGGTGGGTCTAAAGCGGCTTAATTTTTATACTCAGCAAAGGCCTGCTATAATAGCGACAATAGCCTAGTTGTACGAACACACTGCCGTTTTAAATGCCCGCAGGTTCAAATCCCAAGGGCTTTGAATTTTCTAAAATGATCTGTGTATTCTGTATGAATTATCGCTTGCTTTGACGGTGAAGAAAACATCGTGAAAAAACCTGCATACCTAAGAAGTTCTCTATAGTACATTTGAGGGTGTGTTAAGTCTACCAGTCCGCACTAGGCCAGCACAGTGGAATAAGGCCTAATCCCTCTCAGTAGCACAGGAGGCCCGTGCCCAGCAATGACACAGTATATAAAAAAGTAATACTTTATTTATCTCGTAGGCAAAACAAATACACTTATGATACGTCAAAATAATTTATAAGAATAATTATTATTATTTCTAAATAACACTAAAGATCACTTATATAACTACGAAAATATTAAATTAGGGATAATTCATGGGGCATTATAAACAGGGCTGATACTATATTGTTCTAAACACAAACTGTGAAATTGTATTTAAATCACAACCTATTACTAACGAACTTGACATTAATACTGAAACACCATTTTTTAATTAGCAAAAATGTTTCTTCTGTCTCGTTAAAACCGCAGTGCGTTGTGTAACTGGTCGGCATTGCCTCATTGATCTCAAAACGGAAACCTGCAAGACCAGCGCATGTCATATGGCACCGCTTGTTTTTACACCGCCGCCTGTTCGTTATTTTTATTAGCAATTTATTTATTTAAATAAAATATGTACTTTCATTTATCATTGCCGTGTGGATTCGGTAATGTTTTATCGACTGTGTGACAGCCTGAGGTGTTAACCTTAATGGGTGTCGAGATCCCGAGTACTTTGTTAACTCAAAAATCCTGCATAGGTATCGTACTTACGTCAGTCGTAATCCATGATAATTATCTACACCAAAATGTGCGCTTATTCGTTCTTATACCTTACTGATTAATGATCAAAATTGACGATCATTATCAGCTGTAGTTTCCTTAATTAATAAAATAAAATAGCCTTGATTTTGTATCACATTTTAAATAAGAATTTAATGTAATTATTAAAATAATGTTATGTATACAATAGTATTATGTAGTTGTCACCTCTGCAGCGTAGACGAGAGAGAGCGTAAACATTTCCATGCAACTCTTTCCCGTCTTGTGATACCAAATCAAAATAAGTAATACCGTGACAGTCAAACTTAATTATGGTTTATTTCCGGGATCGATCTAGAGATTAGGATTAACATGTATTAATTTCGGATCGTTTAAATAAATATTAGCTAAATCAACCCTAATATATACACGCTATGACATAATTTGAAATGCAGCAATATTAAGAACATTAATCATGTTAAGACACTTGAAAGTTAAAGATGTGTAGCGTCATTCTACACTGAGGTGTCGAATGCATACCATTTTGTGTCATATTGCGTAATTACTAGCATCCGTTATTGGTTAATGTAGAACACGAGTCCGGATGCAAAAGCTAATTGTACCTTCAGATTTAGCTGTCCTAGATTCTGTCTAGACTAAAGTTAACGTAAACTTATAAAATTATATGTGATTATGTTATAAATTTAACTTTATTCGCTAATGGCTAAAATAGAAGGTTTTAAATATTTATATTCTAATGGTGTTAATGCGTTTAATTATGTGGTTCAAGAATCAAGATTGATGTAATGTTACTTCGTTTTAAATAAGTTATTTAAATAGCTACTGCTTTTAATTGCCTTCATGACGAAACGTACTATAATTATTTATTTTGATACGTTTGATGTTTTCATTGCAATAAGAGCAACCTGGGAAGAATTTAATCGGTTTTCAACTACAATTTTGTAAAGTAATCGTTTTTTAATTTCTACCGTTTAATATCCGAATCGGTAACTCATTTCCTCATACATACCCTCACACCCTTAATCCCCGAATGCGTTGACACAGGCGCGATTGGTGCATTAACTAACTCAAGGTACAATTGGCTGTACGCATTTCGTTTTATGATGTGATAGGGGCGAGTCTATCACCGTATTTGACGTAAATGCTCGAATCCGGGCTAAGTAGAAAAACCTAATATTACTTTGTGCGAACCCGGCGATCGAAGCCAAGACCTCAGCATTGCAGTCGTACCACTCAACTACGCCACCGATATAATATAATAATAATAATATTAGCCCAGTATTATATACTGTCCCATTGCTGGGCACGGGCCTCCTCTACTACTGAGAGGTATTAGGCCTTAAGGCCACCACACTGGTCTAGTACGGATTAGAAGAATTCACACACCCTCAAAATTCCTATAAACAACTTCACAGCTATGTAGATTTCATCACGATGTTTTCCTTCACCGTTAAAGCAAGCGATAATTCACAAAGAATACACACACAATTTAGCAGTCCTAGGATTTGAACCTGCGGACATTCGTCTCGTCAATCTGTTCCAACTAATCTGTCATCGTTTTTTACTACGCCACCGAGAGGTAATGTTTTGTACTTTAAAATAAAAAAAACATTCGGACATAATCAACATGATTTATTAGCTCTCATTGTATTTCTGAGTGGGTTTGATGTAACAGCTAAAATGTGTTTCATAGCTGACATGTAATACAATTAATTTTCAGTTATCAACCACAATACTAAGATTGTCATCTACATAATCCCAAGGTACCGGATCTGGAATATAAATTAAATTCACTCCGCAGTCACGAATATGTGCGAATATGCATATTCAAATATTCATAAATCAACAGGCATGTAACAATATGTTATTTAGGTTTGGACCCCGCCCTAATAGTTGCAGTGCCCTTTACGATAGAAATGCTCTGTTTGTATTAATTGTATTTCGTAACACAGGTCAGATTATTGAGTGGACAGTAATCGAGTGTATTTAGATAACGTGGACTTAAACTGCATATATTGTGGTAAATTTATTATCCTGAATTGGAATATATTTGTTAATATTATAATGCGTTTGATGGTAATTTCGCGTATTTTTTTCTGTAGGTTGAAATTTTGGAATATTATAAGACATATGTATCTAGAGATCTACAATTAAGAATTTGAAAATAGCAGTTTTGATAAAGGTTTTGGTTTCAGAAAAGAAAGAAAAATTTTATACAGTTATATTAGATTCCGTCAATTAATACAATTTAATTGGTTTATGTATTTGATTTGATTTTTTTGCAAACATAGGCGTTTACTAATAAATCTATAAATAATACAAATAACTCGATTGGCATAAAAATAACTTAATAACCAAACAGGAGCATTCATAACACTTTTTATTAAATAAGTAATGGAAAAATTTCGTCTCGGGTCATTTTGACATTGCGTTAATAAATGAAACCACATACTCATCTTTACTGCCTCAGTGGCGTAGTTGTACTGCATGCGCGGTACGGCAGCGCTCTGAGGTCCTGGGTTCGAATCCCGGGTCGGGCAAAGTGATATTTGGGTTTTTCTGCTCAATATCAGCCTGGAGTCTGGAATTTGTGCCCGATATGGCGATAGGTTCGCCCCCTATCATATCCTGAGACGGAACACACTTGGCGAAAAGTGGGTGCCCTGGCTGCACCTCTGCATACCCCTTCGGGGATAAATGCTTGATGGTGTGTGTGTACTCATCTTTACTTCTGCTAACATTCATCGATGAATAACGAATATTTTCACAAAAAATCTCGGTTTTATTTTCTTTTCTTTTTTTGTAGTTTTTTGCGAGTATGGCGTGTGCGTGCGTGTGTTTCTGACTGAAGGGTGATGTTGTCACTTTGACAAACTCTCTTTGTGCAGTAGTACCTTTAAAACACACCAAATTTTAATTATTTTTTATTTATATTTATTTTGTTCGAAACGTAATCTTTTATTTTACATTTATGATTTTTTTATGACTATCGCTGATAGCCTGAGTTTGGCTGATTCAGCTGCACCGTTAATCCATGTAAACGCTTCAGGCGCTCCAGCCTAAACATTTATGGTTAAAATAACTTATAGTACCGTGTTGTTTTCGTGAAGACAAGTATATGGTTTCATTTATTAAAGCTATGTCAAAATGACTACAATACCACTAGTCATTAACGTAGTAGAAATGTTGCGTCGACTCTGAGTTACCAGGCAAACATAAGTCAACAGATATCGACTACTGGTATTATTTTGTTACACATTAAATATTGCACTGCACCTGTCCTGCTAGTATTATAATATCATAACTTGTCTACTCATGCTAAACCTTCACTGTAAAATCGACTTTAAAACTATTACTTTATGGTCTACCGTTTTGAAAGTACATAAGCCTTTTTACCTTTCACACGTATATGGTATACGTAATTAGATGTCATTGATTTAGTTCATGCATCAATGAGCTACTGGTTATGTCAGTCCCAAGAGATTACAGTTGTCGACCCAGTTAGCTGAGGTAACGTTAACTAAGAGGTTAAGGGTTGTGGGTTAACTTCCAAGTAGAGGCAAGATTGTGTATTGATTTTAAATAACTAAGGAACGAACCTTGAAAATCGATTTGAACATACTACATTTTAACTACTTTCCAAAGTAAATGCGTTAAAAAATAATTCCAGATTATAAAAACATTGTAATCTGTAACCTTTTTTTATAGTTTAACAGAACGCATGATAATGTAATAGAACATTTTCCGAATGATGTTCGAAATTTAAAAAATTGCGAACATTTTCGAACAAAAACGAGAAACAGTGTTAATATCTGTTTCCTCTACTCGCTATTTTTACCAGCGCATACATTACGCACTATAAACCTTTTAAGCTTATTAAGCCTGATAAGGAGAAATCATTTAATAAATTTTACTTATTTTGACGGAACGGTATTGACCTACCCATGTTGAAAATATTTCTGCAGTAAATCATACTTCGTGAAAATGTCATTGACGTAGCCTCAATGTATTACTTAACACTTACTTAAGTGTACTTAAATTCTTAAAATAATCGTGACAAATATCGGAACTGAATTTTTATGTCTGTTTTCGAGCCTTTTGTTTGGCCAAAATTTTTATGGTGTACCTATATGTAACAATTTTAATTATTACGAAATTTTATAGAAATGTCATAAAAATAATCCATAATTCAAAAACAAACTATTCCTGACTCTATTTTATTAGATGTTTACAAGGCCAATAGACCATCTCCTTTTTAGAGATGACCGATTTTATGTGACTTGTCTGTGAGAATCGTGTGTCATCTATATAACCGCATATATATTTGTTCTCTTCATGTTTTCTCACGTTGTCAAGCTGTGTTTTTGTTCTTTATCACGTCTTAAAAGTACTCAATGACTGTTCTAATTAAGGACACGTTTTTAGGTCTATGCACATAGATATTAAAGAAATATATTCTGAAAAACTAACCTCTTATAAAACCATAACATCCGGGATATTATTTGTTAATAAAAAGTTTGATAAGTAGGTAATCAATCTAGAAACATGTTCGACAAAGCATATGTAGAGTATGAAATGAGAGAACGCAATTTGATTCCTGATTTGAACTCTGTCAAATTAAAACTACTATACCAATCTAGATATTCAATAGGATTTTTAAATCGTCATTTATAGAGGCAACAGTACTCTACATTCTACACGGCATTATACTATCTTAAGCAAATAAAGCCGTTGGTCCTGCGCCTGATATCTCTCCAGTCATGTCAGATTACCGTCTCAGTAGACTACGCTAGTGAAGTAGCAGAAGTGCACCTGTATATTGCGCACCACTTGTGCACTATAATATATATGTACTTAACTGATCTCCGTTGAGATTAGCCACCGAAATTCGGTTAAGAAGTAATCAAATCATACATATCTTAATAGAGTTCACATTTCCTAATACCTACTTGCTAAACAAAACACACATATCGCGCCCAAAAGCCATTATAATATAATAAATACATGTCTTATCAACTATCAGCCGCCTGGTCGCAAATGTCTTTATAAGAGATACCTACAAATCATTTAGTAAGGCATGTTGCGAAATTCAGTGCATAGTAATAAATAACGTGGGCCGTAGATAACGTGCGATTGGGCAACGTGTGTAGGGATAGGCTATCCTTGGACCTATCTGTGGGATAGTTGCTCGTGTATGGCCAGTCATTTTGTAGTTTTTGATACTTAAGTTGTAGAGGTTTTTGGCTACAATTTATAGAAAGTGTTGTATAAAAAAGAAATAGTAACATGAATGTATGAATATCCTTTGAGAATGGCTCGACTAGCTTCACTGCTTCTTTTTTCTCCCGGTTTGTAGTATAAGTATTATGAATTGTCAGATATTTATTTTTGATTATAGATAAATATTTTCCAATTTTAAATTAAATCTATGATGTCACATCACGTAAATTTACTTTTGTGTTTGTTTATAGAAATTCGTGTTGAATTTATTACATCAATTAACCAAATGTGCAGAACATACAAATGTGGACAATCAGTCGAATGTCATGCGCAGTGTTAATTGTAGGTAGATACGTACATACCAATGACTTCAGTAGCCAATGTTGATTGCTCGTTTAATTACTCCCACGTGCAAATTGGAGTTTGTGTTCTCGAATACAATACGATAAAACTATAGCCTTTAATATAATTAACAATAAATCTAATCTAACTAACAAAAATGCATATGTTTGTTAGAAGTAAACTCAGCAATAGCTAAATGGTTTTGGATAAAATTTAGTACACGGGTAGACCTTGCCTTGATTACGACATAGGTTACTCTTTATCCCATAATTTGCTTCCATTGAAAATATTGGATTTTTTAAATTTTACTTAAATAAATAACAATGGCGTTGAAAATCTGGCGCCAGGAATTACTACAGTATTTTAGAGACTTTTGTCAGCTACAAAGGCTGTTCAAGCTGGCAAAGCAGCGAGAAAAACCTAGTATTAACACAAAGAGTTGGAAGTTCATCAAAACCAACTCTACTGTGGAGACAGGGTTATACTTTTTAAGCATATTATAGAGTCGACTTGGTTTAGTTATTTATGAATGATTGACTGCAGAGCATTAGCCCTTTGAGGTATCCTATGTCAGGTAAATCGTACCAATAATATTTAAGAAGCATTTTCGGTTACTATCATGAGATCATTTACGACCACATAAATTGAGTCTACACCGTATGGCCTGCTGCAAATAAATATTACAAAACAATATATCTCAACAAATAAAAATGCTCAATTCTACACCGTGAGAAGATGATAACAATAGTCCAGAATAAATCAGAAGTCAAATGGTCCATTCTGACGTCTTACATCTAATTAAACAAATAGGAAATATATTGTTTGTTTTAACGATACGAAATTGGTACATGAAAAAGGCGTACACGCTGCATTGGAATCAACGGGACGGAAGTTACTGTATTTTGTGTTGAACAGCCATTTGTGCGTGCGAAAAGTTGTGTTTTTAAGAGTTTTTTGAAAATAAACTAAATATAATATAAATGCTTTGTTAAAACAATAACTGGTTATAGTTCTGACCATTTTAAATATCAGTAACGTCTTCATGATTGAACTTGAGCTTATAATTATTAAATTAATGATTAAGCTTCTCCCTCATTGCACATAAATATTGAGATATGCATGGTTTTGATTTTATTTAACCCCTTTTAAATTGTAGTCTCGATTTAAAATATATTACGGTTACATGTAATAAAGTTACAATAATAAAAAAAATCTTGATACACTCCCTATTAATTCAAGCTTTTTTTTGGTATCCCTGCTAGCTTATAACGGCAGTCCATAGTTACAAAAGAATGCCAGCCCGAGACTAAGCCTATTAGGTTCTAAAAATACAGTAGCAATATTAAGGCTTGCCATAAACGGACATCATGACGTCATTATTCGTGACTTATCTCGATATACTATTATGTTAGGCAGTTATGGACATCTAAATATTGTACGCTATCGATTAAAACTGTCAGTTATAATCGACAACGATTTTCTCGAAGTCAATATTATTTTATTATTTTCGTAATTAAAGTCCATACTTTTTCTAGTTGAAAATGTACCAGTACTTTAATTGTTATTATAAATTTGAATGTAAAAGTTTGTGGAGATTTATGATGTTGAATAGTTTTATCGGTATCGGCAAAATAACTCCACTACACCTGATGTCAAGTGGAGTACGGTCCGCATAGAGTCGACAGACGGGAGATGGTTATCCCTTCCTAGTTTACATAAGAACAGGCTAGTACGAAACCGAATATACTTAGACTGATCTTGGAACGCGACACACTTGCGTGAGCCACTATGGCGGGTTGTATCCTTGTGGAGATTGTCGCTATTCGGCCGGATACAAATATCGTACCACAAGAAAATATTTGTTCAAAGTTAACATTTAATTTACAACATGGATTTGGATGAATTTGGCACAGCAAGTTAACCTGTTGACATTATTATCTTTTATTCAGTTTAAAAAAGATTTTTATGCAGACGAAACCGGAGCAAAGCTTCTTTGTACAAACATGTTTTGATCCCAAAGAATCGTTGTAAACATAAAATATATTAACAATTACAGTACACTTCGTCTATCAGTTCTTCAAGCATTTTCGTATAGACCACGTAGTTTTACCGCAATCAGGTTGAGTCAGTTAACTTGTCAAGCCACAATAACTGATCGTGTGTAATTCAGTAATGTCGCAAACGCAACTTGTCTCAAAGTAAGTAGAAGCAGGTCGAATATTATTGGACATGTGGGTTCAACTGTTTGTTTATATTACCTAAATACGGCTTAGCTTACTTTAGATTAATTTAATTACGGTCACATTAAGAAAGTTGGCTTGAGTCAAGGTTGAAATACATTTCAAGTATTACAATCTTTTTAATTATTTTAAATGTATAATTAATTAATCTTGAACACCTTAAATCTTTACTTTTTAAATATATACTAACATAATATAAAGATGAAGAGTTTGTTTGTTTGTTTGAACGCACTTATCGCAAGCATAGTTTCTGAGATAAACCGATTTTGAATTTGTTTTACTAATAAGAAGCTACATTACTCCCGAATGCTATTGGCTATATTTTATCCCAGGAAAATACAAAGCCGGACTTTTAATCCCGGAAAAACTATTACGCGAGCGAAGTCGCGAACAAAGCTCATGTTTTTATAGAGTACGCACGTAATATTACTTCAGTGGAATTTGTAAAATACATACGAAACAGCAAATAATATTAATAGAGAAATTAAAACACTCGACTATTTCCATTAGAGCTTATTGCTGAGGAATAATCATATAGACAGTGAACTATAAATCCAGAAATTTTGCTGATGACAGCTACATATATAATATTAATGTAAATTGTGCAATAACTTAAAAATAACATGCCGCATGACTTAACGATAAAAATTAATATCAACAATATTTCAGAATCATACATTAAGCACAAAGAAATGGAAAGTTAACTGGTTTCGCAGTTATGATGCACTTGTTGAGGTCAAGATAATGTTGCGCGACAAATGTCACGCGTCGGAGTGCCAGCGGCGCTTCAGGACACGCTCCAGCGGCGCGACTGACCGTGTCACGCGACATAGCACATGTTTACTGCCACTATGGGCCTTGTTTATTGAGGAGACGAGCTACGAGCAAATTCTAGGGCCGATGCCATTTACAATCGTTAACGCTTATAGAAAACGTAAAGATTGAAAATGACATATAGCGATAAAGCTGCCTCGATGGTTTAGTTGTACTGCATGCGGGGTAAGGCAGCGCTCCAAATTCAATTGCTAGGTCGGGCAAAGTGATATTTGGGTCTTTCTGCTCAGTATTAGCCCGGAGTCTGGAATTTGTGCCTAATATGGTGATAGGCTCACCTCCTATCATCATGAGACGGAGCACACTTAGCGAAAACTAGAAGCCCTAGTTGCGCCTATGCATACACTTTCGGGGATAAATTCGTGTTGATGTGTGTGTGTATGTGTAAGTATAGACGTACCGTACATACACAAAGTTAGCGTTAATGATTGTTGGAATGCATCTGTCTGGGGCTTCTGATCTACTAACGACTGTAAAGTCATCTCTATAACAATGTGCGGGAAAATAGCTCTGGTAATAACTGTCTTGTCAACTGATGATCCCATTGATTGTATCAGTTCTGTACAGATGTACAAAACATCATTGTTCAAGCAAAAACTGTAGAATACGTAGGAACGACATGATAGCATCATGTGGTAGATATGGTGTGAGTTAGTTGTAGTTTTTGATTAAGATTAGATTCTTAGCTCATTCAAGTTGCACGAAGGTGGGACATCTTATTAGCGATTCGTTCCAGCTTAGCACAGTCAGATTTCTTTGTGGTTCGATCGTTACCTAACTACACAGGTTCACTTGCAAATTTGAAAATTACCTAAAAATTCATTAAAATAGCTCCAGCCGTTTTGGAGTCCATAAGGAACATACATATTTATCTATATAGGTATAGATAGTTTTGATATTTTATTTTATTTTATATGCACGATATAAAACGGGTGCAGTAAAAACTACGCATGCGTCTAAGATTTTATTTTAACGTCTCTAAGTATGTGGCATGAGCACATGAATTATTTATTTTAACAACCAATTTAACGGCAATTTTGCTTTCGTGAGATATCGGAACAAAATATTAGCCAAATACCGCTTAAATTTGAAACACATTTGCGTGATTAATCTTAGATATAATTTAACGCTACCATATTTCCACACATGGCTGACAGAATGATAAGCGACTCGTTAAATCTGGAACTAACGTAAATTGCAGCCAAATCGTGATCTTAGATTATCTTTAATTAAAGCTTATCTGACTCCGTGTTAGATTTTGACGTGGATATATCCTCAAATAGACAGGAGTTTGGTATTAAAAGTAACGTGACGGGTGATTTTAATGGTCTTTTGCAATAGTTTGTAATCGCTTCGTCTATGAAGCACTTATTATGTGTAATGAGGTTTTTCAGGTAAACATAATCTCTGGATTAAAATAATACTCGAAATTTGCATAATGATTTCTTATGTTTACGCAAATGTTAGACATTAAAATCAAACTATTTTTTGCATTTTATCCCGGTTTTAATATAATTTAGTTTTCTCCCGACGTTTCGAAGTGTTTGCAGCCTTCGTGGACGAAACGTTCCGGTGGACTTTTTTTTTCGACGTCGCAGAGATAGTGCATTACAACTACCGCTCAGCCATCGCGCGGGGCTATGTTGTGGTCACCGTGCCTCTTACGACCCCTATAAATATTATCTGCCTACATTGATATGTGAAGTCAACATTTTAGCACTTATTTATCAAACCAGACCAATTTTCGCGGACCCCCGCTTACAACTTGTGGACCCCCCTTTTTTGGTCACGCCAACGTAGAACCCCGTCAAGTCTCCCGTGGACCCCTGGGGGTACACCTAGACCACTTTGGGAATCAATGATTTAAATACAGACGGCGAACCGTGGATTGGTGCAGTGCTGTCTACTCCTTCCAGAAAATGCCTAGGTTTACGTTGATATGGTAATTATTTATTTACCTTGAATATGTCCGCATTAAGTTTTTGTTTACATCGTTACAATAGGAATATCAAAGGTTGTTAGGCTAATTGACATGAAGGACATATTATTTTCGAAAAATTTAAACTCGGTGCCAAAGACATAAAAAAATAGACTGATTCCAAATTTGTGTATTATTGAATATCGCAAAAATGTAGCTTAAGTCAAAAATCCTTTCAACCCTATTTAAGTTAATTATATTTTTCAAATATATCGGTAATTATATTTTGTAATGA
Organism: Manduca sexta; assembly: GCF_014839805.1. Taxonomy (NCBI): domain Eukaryota; kingdom Metazoa; phylum Arthropoda; class Insecta; order Lepidoptera; family Sphingidae; genus Manduca; species Manduca sexta. The sequence continues at coordinate 200,366 of NC_051126.1, read as the reverse complement.
AACTGCAAAGGGTAGTAGTTTAAACCGACTCACATGCGTTGAGGAGTGACATATCGGTCAACCCACTTCGTAATTACAAGGGTAGTCATACTTCATACCGGAGCTTAGGAGTAATTAAGGAACATTACGGTGTGTAATCATAAATTTCAATACATTATTCTACATTTCAAAAGCAACCATTTAATGGCGTGTCTTATTCATATAAATTAAAACTTCGGCCCTATTTCGTCGCGGTACATAAATGTCGAATGATTTACGGACTCTTGACACTTGGTAATGAGGTAAACCAGGATGCGAAAAACCTTAGCGGATATGTCAAAATTAAATAAGTAATTTGTATATATTTTTTCTATTTAGGCGAATGTTAAATGTTGAAATAAAACTATTTTTCGGATTTCATCGCGGTTTTTTATATATTATAATTTCCTCTCGATGTTTCGAAGATATAATAATTTTATTTAAATTTGTAAGAAGTTAGTAAAACGCGCTTTTTGGTTCTAGGAAATATTTTTATCTATCGATCGCGTCAAAAATGCACGTTTAGCACCCGCATCTGACATCTCTTATTGAATACGTCAATGAATTTTGTAATAATCTGGAGCTCTTTAAGTCTAGAGTAAATACTAAATAGTCATCGCTTAGACAAGCGTGTAACATCCTTAATTGCTACTTTCCATCAGGTGGAAGTAATGACGTTAGTCATTGAAGATTTCTTATAAAATTAAGTCCTAACGCGCACTGTTTTACCAATTTTTACTTGCGCTACTGATACTTGACGTAGGGATCGGAAGTTATGCAAACATAACGCCATAGTGATGATACTGACTGACACCTATCTTCTGTATAATTTTATCTAACTTGTAATTTTGTGGCTATCAATCAATAGCCACAAGACTAGCTGAACAAATTCGAAACCTCAAAAAGTTACACATTAACTTCAATCAAAATATTCTTTTTTCTTTATATAAAATAAAGTAAACCTTTTGAAGTTTATCTTAGTAAATACAAAGTAATTTTTCATACGATTACACAAGTTTAAAGTCGACTTGAAATTTGGAATTTGTTCGGCTACTTTTCTGTGTGACTGTACGTACCGTTATCAAAATTGTTAAATAAGAATGTTACTAAATACATGTAGACGTGTAATAGTTTCGTGGTAAAAACTTGCTTAATTACACCTTGTGTAATTAAATGAATAATACTTTTATTGATAATACGACCTTTTATTTTAATTAGATATTTAGTAATAACAATATTTTGTCGTTCCGCGATAAATACCCTACTGCATATTACATTGTAACTTCTGTAAGATTTTTAAATCTTATAGATAATATCAGAGTTGATTTTCTATATCCAAACATTTCATCTCTATAATTTTAGTTCTTTACAATCAATATAGTTATGAATGTGAGTGATATGGGACTTAAGTTTCTGGTGATTTCTAATGGCTGATATCAATATTGCAAGGTTATATCTTTGTGTCAGGTCAGATATATAACCATGTTTTTTTTTTACTTAAGTTACACACGTTGTACTTCATTGATACAATTTTTGATAAATTCTAGGCTAATTTGCGCGCGGTAACGCCCAAATTCTAATGTAAATTATGCTCTGCTAAAATTATCATTGAATTTAAGGTAAGCGGTACCTTTTCTTGCGGATACCATTCATGTTTTCATACATAATCGAGGCGTGACTCGGAGGAGACCTACTTTAGTTTTAGGTTATTTTTTTAACATAAAAAATATTGAGTGACGCACTTCATGTAGACCTCATTGGTAGCTAATTTATAATGGTTATTTTGAATGTTGTAAGTTTAGATTTTTATATATAATATCAATGCATATACGAGTAAAAACAAACAATTATCCTCTGATGACGAGGTTCAAAACGCAAGGCACGATGGTTAGGGATTCAAAATAAGAAGTCTCTTCACAATGCCTGCCGTATTCAACAGTACTGCCTTCTGCATCTGGCCTCTGACCCAAAGGTCAATGGAGAGCCTCTGGACATGTTGGTTGAGGCTCTTTGGACTTATAGACAAAAACGACAATCGGGATCATAATTGTAGAGTCCACATCACTCGTCAGCAACCTAGTGTCCTAAGTCTAAATATTTAGACATTTTGTTATTATTATTTTTGAACGTACAAATAATAATATTGTAACAAGAGAAATTTTATCTGTCTGCATGTTTGTAAATGCATCACGCAAAACTACTGCATGGAATTGAATACAATTTTCATCGATGTATTACTAGAGGTGTACCTTAAAATATAGGCTCCCTTTTATACCGAGAAAATGGAAGACGGGACTTTTATCCTGAAAAACTTATTCACGCGAGAGCGAGCAAAATATAGTTTTATAAGTTCTATTCAATCAGCAGTATTAATCAAGTGAAATGCGATATACGTAGGCTAAAATGTTAATATTACCCAAGGGTATCCTAGACAGGCTTTGTTATCCTTAATGAGGTTATAATTGCTAATGTTGGGGATCAGGCCTTTGTCTTTTGCTGCCGTCAAGCTGCAATTCACATTATTGTATGTTGCTTTCAAGGACATGTAGGTGATTTGTTAAGTTACGCGTAGTATTACTTTTATTCAGGGCTATTTTTAGAGCTTACTATCAGGCGAACGCCATGCATGTCAGTGGTCACGTCAGTAAATGCTAGGTATCAATAATGTATTTAGTTTATATTAGCTGTTGCTCGGGACTACGCTCGCATGAAGGAGGTTTTCACGATAAAAGTCCGCTATATATTATTTTCCCAGGATAAAAAGTAGCTAATAACCTTTCCAGGGCTTTGAACTATCTTCATACCAAATTTCATAAAAATCCGTTCAGTAGATTTTGAGAAAATCGATCACATAGAGACTGACAGAAAAGGGCACTCTGCTTTATAATACGCATAGATGACTATTTTTATTTTTAAAAATCCCAAGTACACACACTCCCTCCGGCTCGTTACATTTAGTCTCACTATAAGTCCAGGTTGTGCGACATAGATCGCTTTTTAAAATATAATCATATTCATTTTGCTGTATGTATGTTGGTGTACGATAAAGAGTTTTCATTCATTCATTCAGTATTATTACTACGCTAGTATACAACTAAATATATATTGTATTATGACTAGTTTCGAATAATACTAATATTTCCCTTCTTCTTTTCAGGACCTCCGCACACTCCTCAAATCGAAACACGTGCAAGGTTTGGAGATCAACGATGCCCACAAGTCCCTCAACAGGACATCGGTCCTCGAGAAAGTGGAGGCGGCCAAGTCCGCCCTCACTTCCTCAGGTGGGGGACCATTGTTCCTCGCGTTGCCGGCCCACCCCGAGCTCCTTGCGAAATACTACGACCTCCGGACGTTAGTGAAGAAGGTGGATCTGATGATGGTCCAGACCCACGCCCTGGGACTGGTGAAGAAGATGACTTATCATCCTAGCAGACTGAGTGGGCTGTGGGACATGATGAACACTGTAAGTACATCTAAACAAGGAAATTTTATAAGGAAATATTTTAAGACGAACGATGTGATAAATTCTTCTTTGAAAAGGACTTTATAAGGCACTGATTAGTAATTATATCATATAGTTCTGGTGGTAGGTCTCTTATATGTGAGATTCCGCCTGGTATCACTGCAATGTTCATTTCTGGCACCAAGCAGCAGTGTGTAGTCATTGTTGTGTTTCAGATTGAAGAATATTGTAGCCAATTTAAGTACTAGACATAATAGGATTTAACATCTCATGTCTCAGAATGGCAAGCGCAGTGGAATACCAAACAATACTTAGTACTTTAAGGTGTTGGATGGTGTTTCTTCTGTTTATGGTCGTATCGCTTATCATCAGGCGAACGGCAAACTCGTCTCGTTATTCGTATTCTCGATATTCGTATTAGCAATAAAATAACGGTACCTACAGTTTAGTTGTACTTCGGTTACTCAATTGTACTTCGGAAAAGAATCTAAGTAGGAATTTATTGGTTATTTAAAAAATTATTTAAGTAATTTATTGTCAGGACAGCCATTTAAAAGCATTAAGAACCTAAACTATAGGATTATTTTTTTGTAAACATAACTTATCAACATCAATGCTCAAAGCCAAGTATCTAAGCGATAATCAGTAAACTTTGAACTGAAGCGATTTAAAGTTTGATTTTAATAAGAAAATTCTTAACAATTAAACTATTTACTTTATAAAATTAAATTTAATCATATAAAAAGAGTTAAAAAACCCAGATCAAACGTCGTAGAAGTCTGATAATTTCAAATATGTACATTACTAATTTTCGGTATATTTGTCGCTTAGCTATAATGTCTTTTGAAAATGTATAACTTATATCTATAAATATACTGAGTGTGTCAACAAGCGGACTCCTTCATGTTTGGCCTTTCATACACGAAAATATATTATCAGCAGCTATTAAGAGTAATTAATATGGTAATGATGGAATAAATTTTTCATTACGGTCGTACTTTATCATTTAAATTCATAAAAAATTTCGTAAACGTTTTTATGACGCATTGGCTATAAAATTGGTTTAAAATTTAAGTCGAATTGGTCAATATCGGTTAAGAAACAGCGTGTTATTTAGTGAAGTGCGCGTGACAATAAAAAACGAGATACATTGACATGGGATTCACACGTCGTATTGATTTCAATATCTGTTCTTAAATATAATAAAAGGATTGATTTAAGTGAAATACTAGGAATAAGTGTAACATAACATAGGTGACCCCTAGTGTTTTAAAACGTTATTTAGAATGCGTTATTACCGCTAACATGCAGTTCGTATTTTTTGCTTTTATTTTCCGTATAAATAATGCAGTATGATAAAAAAAAGTATTGTTTTGGAACCGGCCAGTATTCAGTTACAATGTCGGCGGGAATGGCGATTAATCGCCGGTCGACGACTAAATACGATAAATAACGTATTTATGTAATAGTTATTGTATCGAGTTACCGACTGTTGGCATTATATTACGTTCCTAATGGACGGCGTGTTAGACTGATATGAATCTAGATATCTAGACCAATAGGTTATTTAACATTGTGTTGCTTGGCGTTTTAAATTAACTTGTTTTATTAGCAGTTAGGTTTAGAGTTGAAAAATATTTTTAGTGTTGCGTATTTTGTTAATAGCCAATTAGTTAGTAACTATAAAGTACATATCTGCGTCGATTATTAAAGTGTGCGTTAAAATCTACTTACGCGGTGCACTAGTCTTACTAGCAAGAATGTCGTTTAAATTAAATTTAACTATTATTTGTCGTAGAATATAATTCTAGTATATTTTTCATGACTCATGCGTGCAGTCGAATTTGTTTCGTATTATATTAATACAAGTCATAAATTAGCCCGAGGGTTAGTCCGTACAATCTTTTAAACTTGAAATGTGCAATATTTAAGGCGTACTAAATATAAATTAAAGTGATCACTTAAATTTTAAAATTTCGCAACATTAAATAAACTTAGTAAAATCAATTAGTAGCATGTCAAAGCTGTTTCAATGATTAAAAATCAATCAATGTAAGTTGAATTTATGTTCGGTTTGTACTTACGTCGGTTAAGGTGATCTGGTGCTTGGAGAAAAAAACTCCTTGCGTACACACCGAACTTTATCTCAAAGTGATAAGGTTAAATTTAGAACAGTCATTCTGCAAGCGTTTTATTTAGCTGTTCAGTGAATTTAGGTCATGAATGGACAGGTGCATCACTGTATGAAATGCTCTGACAGCTTGTAATAATTTTGGGAGGTATGAGGTAGGTATAAACTTTATTCAAAGGATAGATTGACGTACTCATTTAAGTTAATAAAAAAAAATTGCTTTCACAAAACGTACAAAAAATTGCTTTCACAAAGTTCGTGAACAATTAAATCAATCTTTTAAAAATGCTTTAATCAAATTTTTATTTTGTAATTCTAATATTTTCGATACATTTAATTCATGGTTATAGTATAAAGCAAAATAATTAAAACATCGAAAATACTATTCAGACTCTTTGTAAGATTTAAGTATAACGTTAGTTTATATTTGTGAAGGTTTATACCCGTATATCCAACATTGGCTGCTGTGCTGTAACATTTAACAAATATAGGTACTGCGCTGTCGTAACACGGCTAGGTAACCTAGGCTCTATGTGACGACCCTGGCGCAGGACAAATAGTTGTAATAGGCGCCATAGTTTCTAGTTTCTAGTGTTTATGTCTGGGAATCTTAGCTTGGCTTAGTAGTGTACAAGTCAGGTGTTTTTTTTTTAATATTACGGTACTTAATAATTCTTTACATCGACCTAACATGAACTTTGGGAGACGCGGGTTCCATTTTCTATTAAAATTCATATACTTTTCGGCTATTGATTTTAAATGTAATAAATTTAATTAAATCGGAACCCAAAAGACCGGTAGCCAGACTTCAAGACACTGTGAGCTCATTTTGCGAAGATCGGACCGTCAATAGCTAAAAAAAACAATTTGAAATTTTGAATAATTAATATTTATGATGGTTTCTTTCCCAGGACTCGGTAGTAGACCTAGTGGTAGGTCTTGGTGTACCAGCATCCAAGGTCGTGATCAGCCTTCCGGCTACAGCCCGTCAGTTCACACTCCTCAACGAGACCCTCAGTACTCCTGGAAGCCCTACTGTTGAAGACGAACCCAAGGAGATTGACCAGGCTGAGCTTTGCAGACAGCTTCAGAAGGGAAGATGGACCTTGGAGAGAGACCAGGACTTGTCGGCGCCCTATGCTTTTAAGTGAGTAAAATAGATGATATGTTTTGCTATTTTAATTTAGTAGGCGCACTTGGTAAGGATAATTATATCTACTAACTACATTATTATCCAGGTAGAGTGGTATAAAGAAAGCGTATATTATATAAAACGTTTCAAGATACATGGAGGACATACTTAATGTGTTCTTTTATCTCATAGTCTTAGATTTATTATCAATCTTTATTCATAGTTTATCGTAGCATTTTTCACACTTGGCAACAAGTTAACAGTGTCGTCGTCGAGTGACGTTGCTAATGTTTGTTCACAGGCGTCACGTCTACCATTCGATAAGTAAAAACATAGTACTGGTAGGAAGCCCAGCAAATAGTAGTTTAATATTTAACAAACATATTAGATAAATTATAAGAGCAGAACAGATTCTGATGTAGCATACTACATCAGAATCTGTTCTGCTCTTATAGTTTATCCTTACAAAAATTTGCAATAGTAGGACTTATAACTCATGTTATAGTCACAGATATTCGTCATAAATATTTATTCTACATTATGAGTAAGTTATTATTCAATTTATTCAAGCGACAATATAATTATTGTCTGTATTTCTAGGAGGAATTAAATTAAAATAAACACAATGACTCAATCATCACTACTCATGAATACAGCTATACACAGGTGTTAGATATTATAAAAATACATTAAAAATCTTTCGAAGCTCTAATGCCTCTGATGGCTCGAATTCGTACTTGGTTAGGTACATAACCAAAAAGCTAATTTTCTGTCAAATCATCCAGATTTAGGTGTAAGACGAAATTTTGTACTTTTCAACGTAGGACGCCTATGATCTGTTATCCGTTACTAAATACAAAAACAAAACATTTATAATGTTTGTGTTGACATTGTTACAAGTGAGCTAAAACTGTATTTATATCGTCGTTTGATTTCGTCTATCAGTGAGCCACATTTATTATACCTACCTACGCTTTAGTACTTTTTTCTATTTTTATTTCGTCATAGCCCCTTAGAGTTATAGATTTGAGGGTCCTTGTTATCTGCGCATATTAGGTTCAAAAGTACTGCTCTACATAAAGGTATCACGTGACTAAATTTTAAATGAAACATTCCAGGAACAAGATATGGGTGTCATTCGAAGACGCGTCCTCGGTGGATGTGAAGGGAAAGTACGCGCGAGTCCGAGGTTTGGCCGGCTTGGCATTACATAAAGCCGATCGTGATGTGGACACGCCCTGCGGACCCACGCTCAAGGCCTCGCTGTCCAAGGTCCTCAACCAGCAGAGCAGAGCGCCTAGAGCTGCAGTGCTTAGGTGAGTTGCAGTGTTTGCTATTTCAATATGATAAGTTAGTTATTTCTATGAGCAGCGTACGAAGGAAAGTCTATAAAGTTCTGGGTTAGAATCCCAGGTCAAACTTTATTTTATATGAGTTGATAAAGGCAAGGAGTCCGGTAAAACAGTTTCGTGAGGGAATAATAGCATTGTTCCGTTCGAGCCGATCTATTCATGGTCTAGAGAAATGTACGTAGAACGTTGTTTTACCACTTTCTATTTTCTAGGAAACAAAACACTAATTAGCTTTTTCACTGATTAATATTATAGTTGGTAAGGCACTGAATATAAGGCCTATATAATTTACTTCGCCATTTATTGATAATAACCTATGTTTTTTAGGTCTCTGGAACATGAGATTCTGTCAGCTCCCGGTCACGTGCGTGCCCTGGATGCCCTCCAGGTGTCTCCATACCGAATTACACAAGTTGTCGACTCCGATGGCGTCATTCACTCTATTAGAGAGGTAAGTTATTTCTTTAGTTAAAATTAGTAAAACAATAACTAAATCCATGAAATCAATCAATAATAAAATCAATGACTGTTTTTGCCCGCAGTTTCGCCCCCGTGTGAAAGTTTCCTCGGGATAAATATTTTCCCGGTAAAAAGCCTATAGCACCCCGGAGTAATGTAGCTTCCTATTAGTAAAAGAATTTTCGAAATCGATCAGTGGTTCCAGAGATAATCCCCTACAAACGTACAAACTTTTCCTCTTTATAATATTATTATAGATCACTTAGTAGTATAGATATACTATTAAATCAAGTAAGTTGTAATAAGGCCCTGAGATCGAATCTAAGGTCAGGTAAAAATTGGGTCACGTGTTATTTGGTTCGATTAAAACACACATGAGTTATTCGGACTTCCAATTTGTGTTTGAAATGGCGAGAGTGCCTAACCATACATAAGACGGATTTTTACCCGAAGAATTTTGCAATAGTAACGCCTCTACCTACCCCTTCAGGAATGTAAGGAAAGCGCGAGTATAAGTGTAAATTTAAACTGTGTATTCGTTGTTTTTTAGTGTCCCGTGATTTCAGGACACCCGTACTGAGTTCTCGTGCTCCCGACAAGGCTACTTCGTCCACCCCCGCTCCTGTGCCAGGTTCTACCGATGTGTGAAGTTCGACCAGTATTCGCCTGAATATACCGTGAGTATATTGAAATATAGTTGATTTTTGTGTAGGGTTTCTTGGGGAAACCAATTAGTCTGTAAGTTGCAGACGTCTAAAAAAAGTGTACAAAGACGTAAAATATTTCGGGAGACTCACTCACCATGCTTCAGTGCAATCAAATCGCCTTAAAACTTTTGGACCTTATCAAAATCGTCCTTTTCTTCTTCAAATAAACTTCAAAGGGTTTAATTTTTTTTTATACGCGCTTGACAGTGACTCCACTACACCTGATGGTAAGTGGAGTGGGATCCAATAGAATGCCGACTGACGAGAGATTACCCCTCGGCAGTTGATACAATTATGCCAGCCTGTTAGAACCGGATATACACAGGTTGATCCTGGAACGCAACACACGTGATTTTAAATAAAGAAAAAATAATATTTTAGTAAAGTTAATGTGTAGAACTTTCAGGTTAATTTTTATTAATATTATATGAGGTACTTTCTTCTCCTCAATTACAGCTGTACTAATTTCATCTTGACCGTTAAGGTACATTTTTATTTTGTAGGTATTCGAATTCGACTGTCCCGCTGGGCTGGCGTTCGACTCTCGCTACGAGGTGTGCGTGTGGCCCGGCAGTCTGCCGCACTCGCAAGCCTGTCCAGGTTCTTCCGAAATCGCTCCCGTGCCTCAAACTAGGTTTATTTGTCCTGAACATGAAGGTGGGTGCTTATATTTTAAATAAAATTGGCTTATATGTGTATAGATTTGTTGACATTGTGAAAAAATAAATAAAAAAGCCCTTAGGATTCAGTGGTGCACAATAACGCAAAAAAATGTATAGTTAATATTAACACGGCAGATCGACCTAAAGAAAATCACGTTTTGTAGTAATTATGCATATTATGGTTGAGCATTAATTTTATATTATTTAGATTCACCAGATTGATTATTTAAGAATAGTAATATGACCAAAATGTAATTTCCAGGTTACTACGCCGACCCTGAGAACTGCCGTTGGTTCTTCGCGTGTTTGGACCACGGCAAGTCGCCACTCACTGCCTACGAGTTCCGCTGTCCGTTCGGACTTGGGTTCGACGCTGATAAACTGAAGTGCGAGTGGCCATGGCTGGTGCCTGCTTGTGGAAACATCGCCAGATACGAAGCTGAGGCTTACGGATTCTCCGGTGCCATACTTACTGGTAAGATGAATTAAATGTGTAGAAACTTTCGTAGTATTGGATTACCTACTCTTTTATTATAAGTGTTAAGCCATTTGGGTACCTTAATCATAACAAACTACCTACCTCTATCTTCTTCTTCTTTAAAAAAAAATGGCTCCAACGTTTTATCGGTGACTTTGCCAATGTCGAGTAGGTAGGAGTTTAAAATTATGACATGAGTTTAAATAGCTTTCGACCCGAAGTTAACCGAACAAAACGATACCAACGACAAAGAGCAATTGACATAACATATTCAACATTAAAGTAGATACCTACCTCTATACTTTTTACCTAACATGAGGATATGGGATACATGATGACACTAGATTTTTGAGTGAAAGTCTATTTATTTAATTTCAACCCATCAAGTTTGGACGAATAATTTAATTTGAGAAATAATATCGTACGTGCGTTAACTTTATTTTATTATTTCTAGGCGCTGCCGGTTTCCAAGGCCAGACTGCAGATGATGTGAACATTGCCGCTCACCAGAGCCTTGTCTCTGGCGCGGCGCTCGACAACCTGGTCGGCATCCAAGGCGGATTCCTCACCAAGGACGATGCTTTAGACGCTAACTTCATCGCTTCCCAGGAGCTCGCGGGAGCTGCCGGCCACAATCTGCTGCAAGGCTATGATCTTGCCCATGGCCAGGCTTTGGACCATGGAGTAGCAGATTCTCTTGAAGGACAGGCTCTAGGCCACGGAATAGCATACCAAGCGGTTGATGGAGCCAATCTAGGCATCGGTTTAGTCCAACCAACGAATTATAACGATCAAAAATACACAAGTGGTTCCTTGATCTTAGACGATTACAGACTGCCTACTAAATCAAAGACTGGTCACGGCAAGATTCAGAATATTGTCGCAAGTCATCGTCAAGTAGCAGCAGCAGGAGCTGGAGCGGGAATTGCAGGACAAGGACAACAAGCAGGATACACTAAAGGATACGACGGTTACTCATCATCTACCTTCAGCTTGGGAAGTGAACAAAAGAATCAGTACCAAAGCGGTGCTTATGAAGATAATTCCGGCGCGTACGTGCACGACCCTACTGGAGACTACGCGGAACCTTACAGACATGAATCTTCCCCAGCAGTACCTTATATTCATGACGACTCGCCATACAAACACACTAAAGACTACTACGACCAAGGTAAATATGTGCACTCAACTCAATCAGGACATGATGGAAAATACACCGGTACTGATGGCAGATACGTTGATGACAACAATGGGCAGTACGTTCACGATCATTCTGGAGATTATGTAGAATCAGGCAGATATAAGGCTGGCTACTCTGGCGCTGGTTCTTATGTTGCTTCCAGCGGCGGAGCTTATAAATCTGATTACTATGGTGCTAGTACTGGGGCTTACAAGGCTGACTTCACAGGATTATACACAGAAGATAACTCCGGTGCATATGTTCACGACGACTCTGGCAAATATGAAGCCGGAGTCTACAGAGATGATGGACATATTGGCAGCTATAGCGAAGGCGCTAGTAGAGGTCAAGTTAAATACCAAGGTGGTTACAGCCAAGCCAACGCTGATAAATATTTGACCGATTCCAAACTCTATACTGGTGCCTCTCATGTTTTAACCGCAGGAGCTGTTAATGTCGGACTCGTTGGAAAAACGACTTTAGTAGATGTTGATTATAATGATCAAAATAACTATCATGTCAAATCGCAGAGTTCTTTCGGACATCAGACTTTACATCCAGGTCACGTGTCTTTGGTTTCTCAACCTGCAGTGTCGATTAACCATATTGGAACTGATGGTAACAACCTTGATGGGTATAGTTTTGTGACTACACCGACGTCATCAGGCGTTCCTACAACGGCTACTCCTTTCGCCGTCACAACGTCTCTACCTGTTGTCACTTCGTACAAGACTACGTTTGTTCCTCAGGCACCTCAGTCTAGCATTAAGCAAGTGTTCGGCTACACGCAACCCGCTGTGACATATGTTCAACCGACAGTGGTTGCTGTTCCACAAGTCACTCCACAAGTCCAAGTAACTGACCACAATCAAGGCTTCAACTACCAATTTGAAAGCAAAGATTACTCGAGCCGCAAAGGTGCTAGTGCAAGTCAGTCATCTGTAGTCAAATCGGAATCATCTGGGTATGACTACTCGAAGCCCAGCATTCAATTCGATGAAGGTGTAACGTATACGACTGCAGCACCCGTCGTTGTATCTACCTACAGACCACAAGGATTTGGCCATAGTCAACAAACTCTACACAAAGTTGAGTCAGTTGGATTCCAATACTCAACGCCAATTCCAGTCACCGAAGAACCTTTCAAGAAATTAGTGGCCTACACTACTGGAGCACCTGTGACTACTTTTGGGGCGAAAGAATACAGACCCCAGGCATACAGTCATCAAACCATTCACAAAGTCGAAGCCAGCAATTACCCATCAGCGGAGATTGGTGCTGGTTACGAAGCTAAAGTTACCTATGAAGCACCGAAAGTAGTCCAATACACTACCGTTCAACCAGCAGTTTCCGTTCAGCCTGTAGTATCTGTACAACCACAAATCGTCGGTCACCAAACTCTACATACCGTGGACGCTAGCCAAGTGAACGCTTACTCTCAAGCAAATGCTGGATCCTTCTCCCATCAAAGTTCGGGTAGTTACTCCGGCGGCGAGTCTGGCTACACTTACGAACATCCCGCAGTACAGTTCCAAGATGTAAAAACAGTGCAGTACTCTACACCAGCGCCTATAGCTGTTTCTACTTACAGACCACAATCCTACAGTCAACAAACTATTCACAAAGTAGAGAACCATGTTGTACCAGTTTCTTCTACACCACTGCCAAGTGTTGCGGTATCATACCAAGCGCCTGTCACCGTATATAAGAATCCTATTTTGAAATACACGGAAGAAGTCACTCCGGTAGTTTATGAGAAGCCATCGCATAGAGGTCAAGCGTACAGCCACCAGACAATCCACAAGGTTGAAGATAACAAGGCATATACTCCATCACTGGGTATCGGTGCTGTGGAATACACTAAATCTGTCACTTATGAGCAGCCTCAAATCTACTCGACAGTGCAACCAGCCTTAGCGATCCAACCAGCGGTGTCAGTATCGCATTCCAGTGCTTTCAGTCATCAGACACAGCACAAAGTAGACGCGAGCCGAGTGAACGCTTATTCAGAAAACGCTGATGCAGGATACGTCTATGAAAAGCCGTCTATACAATTCGAACCTATAAAAACTGTACAGTATTCTACACCAGCTCCAGCAGTGGTTTCTACGTACAGACCTCAGTCTTACAGCCATCAGACAATTCATAAAGTTGAAACACAAAAAGTCGTTCCAGTGTCCTCTACCGTGACACCGATTGTAGATTATTCCTACAAACAAGCTGATGTCTCTACTTACGAAAACCCAATTTTCAAGTATACGCAAAAGGTAACTCCGGTCACATACGTTCAGCCGACTGCGGCCGTTGTCACTCCAACTTACCAACCAATTGTCCAGCAACAAGTAAGCCATATTGTCAGCCAGCCCGTACAATATGAAAGCCAACAAAATTTGCATATCGGTCAAGAAGGTTATTCTTACAGTCAGCCAGAAATCCAAAGAAATGTTGAGACATCAAAGGCGGCAAATTCGTACTCAGATGCTAGTGTTGTATCTCACCAGACGTTCCATCTCTCAAGCGGCAGAAACCAATATGAGTCAGGAAAGGGTGCTGTGATAGTGTCAACTACACCTTCAACTGTGGCCTATGAAGATCATTACGTCGAATATGAAGCACAGAAAAACCTTGATGCATACAAAGCCCCAGAATACATTCCACCGAAAACTGACTATCAGTATACCGTCTCTTCTACAGCCACTCCTATTGTCCAACAAAGTGCCATCTTCCACAAAACAAATGACGAATATGATTATAAACCTATCGAATATTCTCAACAGTACGATTCCGCTCAAGACGCTGTATCGACTAAACAAGTATCTTTCAGCACATCTCACATTTCGCAACCTCAAAAGGTAGAATCTGTTCATATATCTTCCTTCCCTGGTACTAAAGTCGCAACAAATTACAATCAAGCGACGTACCAGAGCCCTGAAATCCAGGTAGCTTACAAGTCTGAAGAGTATCTACCACCCGTGGTGTCTACGGTTGTTACACCCATAGTTACATCGACCTACAGACCCCGTACCTATTCCACCGTCTCGACTACTAAAGAATACTTACCTCCTGCGGTCGATAATACTTACCTACCACCTTCAACTACAGCGAGACCTTACTACAAATCTACAACTCCGGCTTATCATCACGTTGAATCCACTACTGCATTCCAAGCGTCCGAATACTTGCCTCCTGCAGAAGAGAGTGGAGCTAAATTGGTCAATTTTGAAAGCTTTGGTTTCGACAACGGTGTCACAGCATCAGCCAAGATTAATCCTTATCAAGATTTCTCAGTGCCAAAAGTAGTGCCGACAGTTTTAGCTGAAACCTCAGCACCAGTTAGAAAGCAAAATATTGTGGTGGAAACAGCTAAATCGCACTTATTAGGATTTGGTACTGTGGGCCCTGACGCGGGATTGGTTTCGCCGGTAACATACACTACCGCTGCTCCTGTTGTAGTCTCGACAACATCTAGGCCTATATTTAAATCAACTACGCATGAACCTAGCTATAAGTTCGTGCAATCCACAACAGAATATCAGGCGCCTGAATATCTTCCACCATCAGAACAAATTGATACTAATATTAACTACCAAAGCTTTGGTTACAAAAACTCCGAATCATTAGCTGAAAATGTCAACTACAATGCTTATGATAACGACGCTGTTGTAGTATCGACAGCTGCACCGAAGAGGAAACAAAATCTTGTCGTTGAAACTGCCAAAACTCATCTCCTTGGATTTGGAACAGTTGGTCCTGATGCTGGTTTAGTATCTCCAGTTACTTACACAACTGCTGCCCCTGCAATTGTGTCCAGTTCTGAATACTCATTGCCACCTCAGGTAACATCAACCTATGCCCCGATTGAACAGGGACTCTTTGAAGTCACGCCATCATCAGTGCCCATTCGCAGAACAAAACCGAAAGTTGCTGTTGTAACAAAAATCAATGATTTTAACCCACTCCTTGTACGCAAGCTAGGCGCTGTCTGCAGTTGTCAGTCACCCGTATTAACTCTTAAAGGAAGGAGACCTGTTGTAAAGGAACAAGAAGTTGACGACTATAGTAACTCTTACTCCAACGGCGGTGATAACAACAATAACCAATATATTCTGAATTCGGAACGTCTACAAACGCCCACGGTGACTGTTACTCCTATAGTGACATCGACTTTCAACCCCATCATTGTACCGGACGACTCGTTCTACCAAGATTACCATGAACCGATCCAACAAGAAGTGGTAGTAACGCCTAAGAAAGAGATCTATTCGGAAAGTGTATCTAGTACGCCAATTCCAGTTTCTTCAACAGAGAAGGTTTACACAATAAGACCAAGAATTAAGCCCGTCACGGTTGCACCCACATACAAAACCGTTATATTGAACCAAGAAGTTGCCCCAGTTGCCTCTATCACATCACATGATGCTGCAGCAGCTGTATTGGATTCTCCAGCATTCGACCGTTACGGACCAGGTGGATGGAGAAGCAGAGATGAAACTCTGCAAGGATCCGTGGATTGCCAGAGGGCAGGTCTCTTCCGTCACCCAAAGCAGTGTAACAAGTTCTACGCTTGCAGATGGGACTGTACAAAACAGAGATTCACACTTCATGTATTCAACTGCCCAATCCAACTCAGCTTCGACTCGAGCATAGGCGCCTGCAATTGGCCCAGCCAAGGCCCCGCCTGCCAAGGAGACACACTTCTCACCAACACCCTTTAATTCTATAGTCCTGTAAGCAAATCTCATTGTGCCATCTAAATTGTGATAAATTGTGATCACGAAATTCATTTATCATTTTTCATGCAGTTCATTAGCTTCTCTTTTGTTTTAAGATGCTTTTCTATTTATTTGTTTGGTCTTGTTAATGTTATTTCATTATTTCATAGTTATTTATTACATTGTGTACTTCTCAGCTTATTGCTTGCCAAGCATATTATTGCGTTTCGATATTATCGATTGGAATTAAGAGTTACCATGTATCTAGTTCATATAGCATGTTAACGTTGTAAAATAGTGAAGTCATATGTTTGTACGTTTATAAATTAATATAGAAATAATATGCTGTAATTGTAAATATATCAATTTATTGAATTAATTGTTATTTCATTTTCGAAGCAATCATATTGAATTAAAATAATACATGTCATAAGCTTAAAACAATGTCAACGAAATGATTAAATATTTTTAAATATTCAAAGCAACTGGTTTTTCAACTTCAGCTAAAGCGTCTTTGTACTTGTATACCACAGGCTCAACTTCCTCTTCGATAAATTCCGTCACTTGCTCAGGAGCTCGGCCTATGAATGTAGACGCGTCCAAAATGGCATCCAATTGGGAAATAATGGGTGCGAAATAACTGTCTTTCTTAACACGGTCAATCAAATCATTATCTTTACCGTGCTGCTTTACCTGGGCTCCAGCTTCATGAGACAAAACCCTGATTTTCTCATGGCACACTTGACGATCACCACCAGCCTGCACCATCGCCATGATGATGTTCTCAGTGGCCATGAATGGCAGCTCTTGGGCGATGTGACGCGCGATAACCTTCGGGTACACGACCAACCCTTGGCATACGTTGAGAAGAGTAAGTAGGGTAGCATCAGCAGTTAAGAATGCTTCGGCGAGTGTGAGGCGACGGTTAGCAGAATCATCCAGAGTGCGTTCCAACCATTGCACCGCATGAGTGTTAGCTGCGTTAGCATGAAGCGTAATCAAATGACGCGCTAAAGCACAGCAGCGTTCAGATCTCATAGGATTCCGTTTGTACGGCATAGCGCTGGATCCAATTTGGGATGCTTCAAACGGTTCCTCGATTTCCTTGCGAGACGCCAAAATACGGATATCTGAACACATTTTGTGTACCGTAGCTCCTAGCCCTGATAGAGCAGCAATCACTTCCAAGTCAACTTTCCTAGAATACGTTTGACCAGTCACTATGTATCTCTTGTCAAAACCAGCTAATTCAGCAACGCGCTTGTCTAAAACTCGTACTTTTTCACCGTCCCCCTTAAAGAGTTGAAGGAATGATGCCTGCGTGCCAGTTGTACCTTTAACTCCGCGGAAGCGAAGGTCGTCTTTTGCACGAGAGAGCGCGCGCTCGTCCATCAACAAGTCGCTAAGCCATAGAGAGGCTCTCTTGCCCACAGTAGTCAATTGCGCTGGTTGTAGATGAGTAAAACCGAGGATAGGCTGCGATCTGAAAGTAAAGCAAAAGTGATGAATATTAATAAATTAAAGTTAAAGTAGGCTTTATATACATTAAAAAACAATACAATATTTGTTATTAAAGGCAATGGTCATTAAACGTAAAAAAGTTAGATTTAAATGGTTATGGCTATAAGTTGCCCTAAAAACGTAGATTAAACATGACTCTCATGTATCTCATTTCCTGTTCCTGTTCTAGGACGCCATTTCGTACTAAACCATTTGACATTGACCGATGAAGCATGTGCGATTTTAAAACCATAATTGCGAGTTAAACAACAGCCGATTGAGTCACTCGATTATCACTCATTGTTCTTGCTTATTACTGATTGTATGCAAAGTAGAATCGTATCGATAATAACTCTTAATTAAAGCTTCATAACCAATCCGTCTGATCATCCTTGCGTAGGTTACCGAGATTGTGTCGGCCCTTTTAACAACATTTGACTGATTACTTTAAAAATAAATACATAGTTTATTCTCCTTAAAGCTTGGTATTGTAACTTCCCCAGTATTATCTTAACAATATTAATAAAATTTTCGCATCCTTTACGTTACAAATATAATTATCAAAGTCATTTTTATAATTTCAAAATTAGGAACTCACTTGTACTCATCAGCAAATCTGGCCAATCTGCTAATAACAGCAGCAAGCCTTGGCAGAAGCAGTTCTAATCCATGCTTGATAACGATCAGGTCGGTGTTATCGCCAACGTAGCAGGAGGTGGCTCCAAGGTGGATGATAGGGAGCGGCTTTTAGGGCATCTCTCTGCCAACGTGTGGACATGGGCCATGACGTCATGACGCACTTTCCTCTCATGCTCAGCTGCTGACTTGAAATCTATGTCATGAATAGCACCTTCTAGTTCTTCGATCTGCTCGTCAGTGATGTCGAGGCCTAGTTCCTGGAATTAAAAAGGAATTTGTTAGGAATTTTGGAAAAATAGCTATACATTGAAAATCTGTTTTGCGATTGAAAGTAGGTACACTGGATTTTGGCAGAGGAAAACATATTGCCTATACTACTAGTGTTTTGAGTTGGTTGAAAATTGTTTTCGTTCGTACTGCTGCTGTAAAATTGAATAAATTTGAAAATAATGGTGCAGGCGAAATAAAAAACGGAAACAGAAAATTTATCCTCAAAAATATCCAATGATCAATATAGTTCAAAATACCTCAACCTCACCTCAAGTAACGCAACATTTAAATCCAAGCGTATTAATTTAGTTTGCCATCATTAAACGGGCGTTTGTCGGTATGTTGGCATAATGGCGACTGTGTTGGCAGTACAGTAAGCATTTCATTATGGTATTTGGTACGCGCATGCCGTTGGCCTACATTCGAACGTTTATGTGCCCCTAGTATGCACTCACTTAATATATTATTAAGATATGTATTAAGGGCGTTGGCGTAATTGATGCTTAATTTTTTTTTTTTGATCTAGCATGAATGCTGCTATATCTTGTGTGTTACAGAGTACGCATTGTTGTGTTTAGCGAAATCCGAAGGTTTGATCTCATAATAACCACACGTGGAACATGTTAAATGTAAGAAGTAATAAGACGTTCTGTTGTCAAGAACTTTAGTTCTTGGCTATTTATTAACTATAATTAATTATTTTAAAATAACGGGATAAAGAATATTTTATAAACTCATTTACACTTGCAGAAGCGACAGTGCTATTAGGTGTTTTCAATTCACAATATGATAATATTTTAAAAACCACATTACTCAACAAGTGACTTTAAATTTAGAACTACAGTGATAAAATGAAGTCAACATTATGCGTCATTTAACTGAGCTAAATTAAGATGCTGCGTATACGGTCACTGATGAAGCAAAAAGTTCCATACTTAACAGTGACTTAATATTGAAAATAAGGTCAACAAAAGATTGTATTCAGGGAATTAGAACACAATATGTTTATGGCAATATTTTCAAAGGTAAATCCATCACAATTGTGGTTAGGGAGTAAATAATAAAAACAACCATTACCTAAGCAAGTCACCACAAAGAAGTACACGAAGCATGTCATGAATGAACTTGTTTAATCTTGTTTTACTGTTTTCACTTTACTTAATTGTGTCATGTATATAACAATCAAATATAACTATTTCTCTTTGAAATTATCATGTTTAAAACAAGAATATGATGGTTGTGAAAATAGTTTAGATATATGTTATTTACTATCCTGGGGAACGTTGATCTGTACTTAATTAAAAAAAAGATAAAATTGTAAACGTTCGCTGTACTTTATAGTTTGTAAACGTAGTGAGAGAGAAAGATTAATGCCAATACATGATGCTTATACGCGAGTTACTACAAATACCATTCCCGGATTTTAAACACAGAAACCTAATTACCACACCAAATAGAATAGCCTAAATAAAAATAGCAATTCAGTCAACACCAAAAACCAACACACAAAATGAACCCTACATATCTATCAACAAAGTCCAGTTTTACTGTAACACCAATAAAAGTACATTGCAACCTGCCCTAGTAATTCGCTGAAACAGATAAGATTAGGAGCTCCAACTATGCTGATAAAGCGATACAAAATTGATAAACGAACTCACACTGTGAAGGTCTAGTCGACAGGTACTCGTTGTAGACAAAGAAGTGGTGTGATCGTGAATTTTCAGATTATAGTGAAAAAAATATTGTGAAAATGGTGTCCGTTCAGACGATAGCGACTATTGTCGTTAAAGCTTTCAAAATTGTGAGTATTGTGCTGTATTTTAGATGGATGGTATAGTGCACACGATATCATTGAAAGAGGAGTGCCAATTAAATAGAAGCAAATTTCATTGTAGGTACATTTGACGTGAGAATGTCATAATATTAAGTTTATTCAATATACACACGATTTGCGTTCTAAGTGTTTATGTCCCCTATATTCCCATATATTTAAAACACTCTACTTATTTAATTATGGGCATTGTTTCCAATAAAAGTTAGTAATTAGAGATGAGTCCAAATGCTTTTCTATTTGGAGCATGACGTCATTCGCAATGTAAAATGTGTCTACTAATGTTATTTATCTTATTTATATCGCCATAACATACAACCAAAAATGAAAAGAGCTCTAGATAATCAAATATCGGATATCGGCTTTCCTAATTGATTCACTTTATAACAGACAATGAAACGTGGTTGTATCCAGCCTTTTTGTTAGGTATTTGGTAACAGAATGTTGTTGGTGGTGGTCTACATGACAATAATGATGCGGTTCATTCTAATACCAAGTCATGATCTCAAAAGATTGCCTCTTTATCTAAGACTTTTAAAAGTACTTATGAAGTAATCTAGGCTGGTTTTTAAGCCGGAAAAGGACTATTAAACGGACGGGGTCTAAGTAAACCCTAATCATACATTAGTAGTGCAGTTAACAATGCTTTAATTGAACACCTAAGAAGATGACTAATCGGAATGACTCACAGCATCAGGGCTATTGTAACTGAGGACTTGGGAATAAACAGCAATTAGTTTATTTATAAATCTATTGGAAAATATTAATTAATTGCTAATAAATTGTTATGTCGGAAAACAATTGTTACATCCGCATTGAAAATGTTAGGTATTTTTGATAAAATAAACAATAAGTTCATATTCGCGGGATTCTACCTCGTGGATAAAGTTTACCGATGTTAATATACATACAACATAAATATTAGTAAAATAAAACCAAACAAAAGGGGGATGTAAAATATGTCTTCAATATTTTACAATTTTGTCATGCTAATAACACAGTAATAAATCCTTTATAGTCCAAACATAACCTATAAAATCGACAACAGAGAAAAGAAAATTAAAAGGTCGGTACTTCACAACAACAACCATCGACAAATGCGGGTGGAACCACGTTCAAAGCGTTATGTATGGTTCTAATTACAGGTTAATGCTGACACTAGTCGATCAGCGACCTCATTTCCTATCTGGTGATAACGCCACGCCTCGCTGATATAAAACATCGCAAATGAAACAAATATGGTATTTGGGATTTGCATTCTGTTACAAAGAATTCCATTGTTAGTGGCATAACGTAGAAATTCGAACATCCAAAATCGTTTAAATTAAACTATTTTACGAATTTTATCGCGGTTTTAATATTTCACGTTTCTCCCGAGGTTTTGAAGACTTTGCAGCCTTCATGGTCACGGGGGGGACTGGGGGGACTAATTTAAATGTCTAACATTCGCGTAAACTTAAGAAATCATTATCCAAAATCGTATGTAGAGTTTAACACATGTATCACAGGTTCTCCTAGCATAGATATCAGCAGATCATTTTCTTATTGTGCCAAATGTAATGCAATGAACTACTCTGTAACATTTATACACCAACTGAGTTTTGTAACATTTGTCTGTTTTAATACGAATAAATATATTATTATTATTTTTATAATCGTCATTAGACTATGCTTCAACGTAGACCTGAGAATTTCCCGCCAAAATTATATTAAGTAGTAAAGTGTAATGTTTTCTTTGGGATTCCATGTATTTTCCTTTAGATATATTTACTCTCTAACTACATATATCCTTTACTATACCAGGCGTAGTCCAAAGCCTCTAACATACTATGTTCGTGATCTATGCCATCTAAACCATTTCATTACCTTCTACATAATATTTACACCTGTTAACTCATAGATGGAGCAAGGTCGAAAATATGAAAAATAATTATAAATCCTCAGCTAAACGAGCACATGTTGTGAAACGCAAACACCTTATCTGATATGTCGTTAGTCAGTGCGGTTAGCACAATGAGCGCCACCAGCCATGAGTAATACACTGACTAACTATTCTTGTGATATTACGCGTTGTAGTGATTAAAGTACGAGAGCAAACATCTATCGACAAAACGCTATGGATTTATAGGGATGAGACTGCATATTAACATTTACGTGACTTCGAACAAAAAACATACCCTTCTCTACTTAAGGTTAAACAGAGGTGCAACCAATGCACTTACTTTGTATGATGCGTGTTCCATTCCATGTTATACCGAAGTGAGCCTATCGGCACATTGGGCACAAATTCCATACTCCGAGCTGATATTGAGCGGATAAAGCCATTACCACTTTGCCCGACAGGGGATTCGAATCCGAGACCTTAAAGCGATTTCGTACCGTGCAAGCAGTACATCTACGCCGCCGAAGTAGATTTAGATATTTAGTATATTTCATTGTACTATTGCGCCTACTCCAATGTCATTACTTAAAGAAAAAAAAAACATTATTAATTATATGTAATTTAATCTGATCTCCCCACTTACATAATTTTTCAAACTTAGCAATAACACGCAATTGTTGCCAATACAATAAATATAGTTAAATAGTAAGTACATTGTATGTAGGTACGCATTATTTTCCGTTCGCGTTACAAAGTACGCAGATTCTTTAACAATGGCGGTCCTCCGGGGTGTAGCACAATCAACAGTTCTAACGTTTTACCTTGGTCATGCGTATTATGGACTGCATTGTACGTGATCGACTTGCCGTATTGGTGTTATTGGTTTAGTACTTAGATGCTCTGTTTTATTATATTGATATAAGTGTCCGTACGCTGGCTGAATAATAGATTTTCCTTTGTTCGTATTTATATAAATATAAACATTCTAAATTTGAAAAATAAAATACTATGGTGACAGCAATGTTCACTAATGTTTTTATTAGTTATAGATTTTATTTCTTTATAGGTTTTTATTTTATTATAATTATTTTTTTATGAGACATAATAACAGTTGACAATTCATTTTAATAAAAATATGTCCTCCTTTAACCTCTTTCCATACTTCCACCCACTTATAACGCTACCTTTTGGTAAATACCTTTCCAAGCCAAGTTTCATGTACTTTCTCCATGTTACCTATAAAATATAATTAATAAATAATCCCACAATCTGATCAACATGTCATTACGCCAATTAAAACAAATTTGCAATAATCAAATCATGCCAGTTTAGATTCAGCGAGGAAATCCACTGAATAACTGTTGAATCA
This sequence comes from Manduca sexta, assembly GCF_014839805.1. NCBI lineage: Eukaryota > Metazoa > Arthropoda > Insecta > Lepidoptera > Sphingidae > Manduca > Manduca sexta. The sequence goes on along the minus strand of NC_051126.1, from coordinate 176,575 downwards.
AGGCTTCCTGTCGGCCCCTGCGCCGACAATTAAACCCATAATTATGAACAGTTGTCAGCTGTCGGACGAAGAGTAATGCGTGTACAGATACTATAATATGCATAATAGTTTCCTTTTAGAAAAATATGTTAATTCTGTTGGTATTGGACGCTGGAAAGTGATAAATGTGAGGATATCTCAATTTCTATTAACAAAGTCCTATTTCTAAGTTAATTTATTTATTCAAGCGATAATATTAAGTAAATTATATACAAATTGAAAAATAACTTGTAAAATTTGCTTAGAATATTTCATAGCCATTGCGTTATAAAAAGTTGAACTTCTTAACTATTACGAAAGACCCATTCCAAAATGCATAGATTATGGAAAGCTGACTTTACAAATATTAATTAAATAAATTATGACATTAATTATTTGTAATCGCAAGCGCAATAAATACAATTGCAACAATTTGTTTGGATTTCTCGTTTCAAGGTTCTTGGCCACGGATTTCACTCGACAAATGCGCGGATGTCGGTGCTGATATAGATTACGATCATTTTGTTTACAATTAAATACATTGGAATTTACAGCTACAGAAGAGACATCAATGTTTCATACACCTCTATTTTTTAAATGGGTTTAAAAGTGCTCAAAATTTTAAGTGCAAAATTAGATAGCATATAATTTTAACAGTATTGAGACGTAGTCTAAAATAGGCCTTAAAGTTGAACTATATATTGTTGACTATTATCACTAAGAGTTGTGAGTGAGTGTGTGAGAGTGAATGCATTTTTTCTGGCGTGAAAATGAAAAAACGAAATTGCTGTCTCTCTTCTACATCATGATATATGTCAAAAAGACATAAGTCAGAAAGTGCCCCAATTTTGTATGTAACTTTATTCTCGTATAAAATCTTTACATCAAAAACGTAAATCGAGAAACAGAAGGAACGCTATGCAACATAATTCCGAATGATTACTGTATTTTTAAATAAACTTTCTGCCTCCATAATATGGAAGTCTCTATGCATTTACTCTACACTGTGCATGTTCCCGGACCCATCCACGAGTGCGCCGCTTGAGAGTATTAACTCCTGACCCGTCACCCGACTCATAAGGCCCCTGACTAATGACTACGTAAGCTAATTGACGTCCTGTTAGTTTCCTTTATTCGTGTTTATTTTTGCAATATATTCATTAAAGAGACAGCCATAAAGTTTGTGATACAAAATGTATGTAAAAAAAATAAGTAGGTAAGTTTTTTAAGAAACTATTTACGTTATCAAAGGAAATAAATAGGATAATACACGCCTTACAAGTAATACGTTACTACGTTATCAACAAAAATAAAGAGACGTTAGGCAATACGTCGATTGCAGAAATATTGCGTGGAAAATGGCATTAGGTTTTAGAAATTAGATACAGCTTGATGCAGATTAGTCCTTATTTTCTTAGTTAATATTTATTTTTATTCAGAAGTAAATGTTCTGATACCACAACAGAAAATGAGTATTGTATCATAACTATTTCGATCTTGTCTCAACTTTTACTTAATATTTACGGCCTACCAACATTGGTTTCGGAGGTTGAACCCGCGACCTCTCACTTTACAGCCGACTCATCACACTCTGCAACCGTGCGATCAGAATCTCTTAAATTTGTCATATAACTGTGACAGTAATTCGACTTTCATCTATCAATTGATTCAATGAGTAATATCGTGCATTCCTGACCTTAGGAGTCAAATCGCGCTGGATCTAAACAATCGGAGCTCTAACATGATTAATACCCAAAGAATCTAATTTACTCTTTGGTTTGTGTTAATTCGATATCTATACTAATATATAAAGCTCACGAGTTTGTTTGAACGCGTTAATCTCAGAAACTACTAAACTGATTTTGATTTTTTTACACTAATAGAAAACTACATTATTCCTGCAAGCTATAGGTTAGTTTTTAAGCCGGAAAAACATTTTCACGCGGGCGGAGCTGCAGGCAAAAACTAGTATTATCAATAGGGAATCTGTCTATATTAGCGTAGCTAGGACATATTAAGTAATACAGGTTTGGTTTACATTGTCTTCCTCCAATACACTTTGGCGGACTTGTATCCTTATTGCGTGATCATGCTTCAACTGCTATCCAAATTTATGCCCTCGCATTTAAGCAAATATGGATTAAAATCCTAAATCGCGACCAGATAGTAATGTCTAAAATCTTATGTTCTCCTTTTTCTTCCAAAGATAATGTTCCGGTTTGAAGGACATTGTAGCCAGTGTAACTACGGGACATAATAAGACTTAACATCTCATATCTCAGGATGGCGAGCGCAGTGGAATACCAAACAATACTTTGTAATTCAAGGTGTTGGATGGTGTTGCTGCTATTTATGGGCAGTCGTATCGCTTACTATTAGGGGTACGGCAAGCTCGTCAAGTCATTCAAAGTAATCAAAATATGATAAAACGATCTAACATAAATTAAAAAAAAAAACTTGTTAATATAGTAATAAAATCAAACTAAAATATGAAATAGCTTGAAAATCATGAACTGATCGCAAATTACGTTTAATATGAATAATCATTATAATGACCGGCAATAATTATGACCATACAGCTATTGCGAGCATTCTTGCTGCGTTATTTATTTCTTTAATTGTTATATTACTTGTTCGGTCTAGAAATCTTAAGGGAAACTTATATTCAACACAAATATCCGGCGTTGATGATACGGATGGAAAATGTTAGTGAAACAGGTTTAGTTGTTGTTGTTGACCATATTTTATCATGTATTTGTAATATGTCCGTTTGGTGGCTACTGCGGTCGCCTACCGTCCCACGCCTTCTACCGACCATCTAGAAAATTTACAATTATTATTCAGTATTCGTAGTCTAAATTTTAAGTTTGTATAAGACAGTTGCATGTGCATGTGCTCCATAACTTTTAATTATTCACTATTCGAAGTCAAAAAATTATATTTTCATAAGGCATTTATTCATTTTTAAATTTTTATTACGTCACAAGTCAGCGTGTGATCCATAAGTTGTCAATGTATTTGAATTTAAACCTCTGAATTGATTGAAGGCAATTGCCAATTCACAAAATTTAATAAAGAACGTCATTTTTCAGCATATCGTGAAAATACTAGCCTTTTATTATAGCTGAGTACGTAAATATCAATAAAATACCAATAAGACATTTTTCAGTTTGTTATCATTGTCGATTGTGTAGGTATATCTCTCAGTTAATCATTTTAAATACAACTATTGTACTAAAAATAAGTCATAACTTATGACAATGATATTTTTCTTTTGGGGAATGTTTAAATAATAACATCTATGTACCTCTATTTCTAGGTAGGCATTGCGCAAGGCTGGTTCTATACAAAATGGACTGAAAGTGTAAAGCAAATGCGTATAAAGTCAGCGTTTATGAGAAGGTCTCTTAATATTAACCAAATGACCAGCTTGTCCTGAAATCGTGTACACTATGACCATCCTCACAAATTCATCAAATTCCTATACAATAAAGTAATTCAATTTTGTAATTTTCTATCAATATATCTTATCAATGCGACGCAGTGGTACGATATACAAATACTATCTTTACGCTGAAGCATTTTCATTTAAACTGTATTGCTTGTTCCGGTAGCTCAACTAAAGGTTTTCTTTGCTTTATCAATGATTCATAGTTATGGAATTTCGTCGCCCACTACTTCGGAAGTGGTGATTAAAAGAAAAACAGGATGCAATGAGTCAACATCGCTTTTAGCAATTGATAGATTATTTGACTATTTAATTGATAATGTCTTATGTTTACGCGAAAGTTGGACATTGAAGTAAAACTATTTTAATTTTATCCCGGTTTTTTATATTATAATTTTCTCCCGACGTTTCGAACTGTGCAGCCTTCATGTTCACGGGGAGACTGAGCCCTGAGGACTGGGGGGTCGTCCAAGACAACCTATCTACCTACATTTTACAATCATACAACAATTTTAATTGTTTTAGCTTTTAACAGTATGTTTAACTACTTAATTTACTAAATAATGATGGTCAATAAAAATACCTTTTTTAAGTGAAAAAAATTATTTTTGAGATATAGATAGTAGTTAGTTAGACATTGATTATAGACGCCTTCAAACGCTTTCAATGTAGGCAAAGATTATGAAATACTATATTCCACGATATGCAGAACGGATATACAACTTAATTCCGTCTGGTTTTATTAATACCTTCATATATTTTCGACGATGGTTTACATCTAGGACTCGTTAAGATTCTATGAACTATACAAACAACAATTTTTTGAGGATTGGAACTATTGCCACAAACTCTTATTCATTTTGCTAAGGTCATTTACAAACTTCATGATAATGAGCGGCACCACCCAATATCACTTTTCACTAGTGACCACAGTCAGTTATTTGTTTCTAATACTAATTGATAAAAACTCCTTACAGGTATTGAACATAATTATCCTGGTGCTCTACCGAACTGGCTACAACGGCGAGTTTCTCGGAGTGGGCGGTACATGGAACTTGAACGAAGAAAAGAACCCAGACGCTGAGATCGTCGCGTCAGGAGTTATCGTCGGCTACCTGATCTACACGCTGGTGCAAGTTGTTACCTTCCTGTTTGGCACCACGGAGCATAAACGGTGAGCATTTATGTAGGATACAAGGTACCTCGATAGCATTGCTTTAGGCGAAGTGGACCACTTAGTATCAGGTAGACTGTGAACTGGTTCGCGTGCTTTTTTTAAAAAACTATATGACGAAATGAGATGGAGGCTCGTCTGATAATAACCGCCCGGACTGTCCATAAAAAGTAAAATATGTAAATAATTTATTAGTCACGTAGGCGAATTTAGATGAATTTAAAAAAAGAAAGCATAATGTAACAAAAAAGCCAGCTTGATCTAGGAGGTATGAAAAGCAAATATATACCTATAATTAAATAAAATAACGTCAAGGACGTGTCGCGATCCTCATCGGTGAGGGCAAATAGGTCATAACCTAGCAAACCTACCAGCCTTTCACTACCTAAGTAATGACTACCAGAAGAAGAAAAGCAGGAAGAAACTCTGAGCTTACTTTTTGCCATCAATTGTCAATTGATATTTATATTTTCACTTAACTCAAAACTTTACTGCAACTAGAGCATTTTATAGATGAGATTTTTTTCTTAGACTATCGAAATATATCTATATACCTGGAAAATATTCCGTCATGTGCATTAGATGATGTTTTATGGTAATTTATATTTTCCAGCGCCATGTCTGAGATCGTGATGAACTTCGTGGGCGTGTTCCTGTGGATCGCGGTGGGCGCGGTGGCGCTGCACTACTGGGGCGGGTACCAGGGCGAGCACCAGTTCCAATTCGTTTTCGCTGAGAAACAAGTGGGTGCTTTCTCTTTTATATATATTCCATCACTTTCGGCATAGCACTGAATTCAGAGACATTCAGAGAGATAAAAGGCGTGAATTGTTTCGACTTAAGAACGTTTCCGTGGATTTTTTGCAATAGTGTTTGTTGTTTATTGTTCTACCGGCATAAGGAGAGAACACGTATCTTACTTTTTAAATATTATTTAAATTGATTTAAGTATATATTTGTCATCAGTAAAAAAAAGTAAAATCCAAGATGTCTTCCTTCTTCTGTATAAAAATGTATATAGAAAAAAAAACTTTTTCTTTATGTCGGTATTACCTGCTTTATTAGTAAAGGAAATCGCAAGGAAACCTAAGTAATTTAGAACAATTTCGGAGGTTTGTGAGGGATGGTGGTCCCTTGATCTCATTCTGCCACTTTTGTTGCCACCTATCCCTTAGTTTATCTACTGCAGGAAATATTTTATCTCATATTACGAACATATGAAATTGGCTTGTTTTTTGGTTCGCTTACATTCAAATCGAAACTTTATATAAAAAATGTTATTTGTATTATTTCAGGTGGGTCTCGCAGTGGGTGCTCTCTGTGTGATCCAAGGCGCAGTGTACCTCTTAGATACAGCACTATCCGTCATACACTTCACTAAGGAGATGTAAATTTAAGTGCATTTAATTCGTTAATCATAGTTTTAATAAACCTTTGAGTCGAACGAGAAGTTTCCGAATAAACGAATAACATTATATGGTTAGTAAGTTATAATAATAAAAAAAAACAGGTGAAATTATATTCTATTTCCAAAAGTTTGAATTTCGAATGTCATCAATTGTCTACAAATTACAAACAAAAATAGAAAAATAATTAGCTCTCAACAATCTTCTTCGTTTTCCCACCTCTTCTTAGTTAAGAACATAATACAAATTTTGTATATCAATTTTATTTTATAATGTAAAGTTAATTTTGAAATAAATATTAAAAGAAAAGTGGTGTATCATTTTATTATGATTTCTTATGTTAATTTCTCGCCTTATGGTAAGCGGAGTGGAGCCCAATAGAATGACGACTAAGGAGAGATGATTACCCTCAACAATCGACACAATTATGCCGGCCTGTTGTAACCAGATTGAACACACTTACGAGGACCACTATGGCGGGTTTCAATACCTTGTGTATGGTGTATGGTGGTCGTTATCTGGGCGGATATAAAATATATCCTACTACCGGTAAGTATATACCTAGTCTTGCCATAAATATTGTAATAAAGAAAAAAGAAAATTGTTAACTGCAAATAACATTTATTACTTTTACAGTGTGTCAGTTTAATACATAAATATAAAACAATTAAAAATATAAAAAGCTTATTCGAAGTGGTCTCCATTGGCTGCAATACAGTCCTTTAAACGATGAGGCCAGTTATCAATAGAAGCACGCACTCTTTCCATGGGAAAATTCTTCACTGCCAATCGTATAGATTGTTTTAGGGACTCAAATTATCATGGCGTTTAGAGCAAGCTGTACTCTCTAAAACTGACCACAAATCATAATCCAGCGGATTAAGATCGGGACTAGACGACGGCCAGTCTTCAGCTCTGATGAAGTCCGAAACGTTCGATTCCAACCAAGACTGCGTGGACCGAGCTTTATGACCCGGCGCCGAGTCTTGCTGGAAGGACCATACTTGGTTATTGAACATGGTGATGTTAAGGGGCTTAACTACCTTCTCAAGAATGGTATCTTGATACACTTGTGCCGATGTTTTGATACCTTTTCACAAAAATATGGCTCAGTCACTCCTTCATAGCTAACACCCCACCAAACCATCACTGAAGTCGGATAATGTCCACGTTGCACTCTGTCGACTAATTGGGAAGCTTCCTTAGAGCTTTGAGCATAAATACGGTCATTTTGTTTGTTAAAATGTTGCTCAATTGTAAAAATTTTCTCATCCGTAAACAAAATTTTTCTGTGACCTCCCTTTGCGTACCGCTTCAGTAGTTGTTTCGATTTTACCACCCTATTCTTCTTTAAATTATCAGTTAAGAAATGGCCAGTGCGTCTCTTATAGGCTGCAAGTCCTAAGTCATCTTTTAAAATACGCGACATGGTTCTAGGTGCTATCTTCATTTCCCGAGATAAAATCTTTTGCTTTCGGACAGGATTTCTTCGAATTCTTTCCCTTACTGCTTTGACCACCTTTTTCGTACGAACACTACGTGGACGGCCAGATCTTTTCTGTCACAAACAGAGGAGGTCTCATTGTACCTATTAATAGCCCGGTACACAAACATTTTACTAATACCAAGTGTATGGAGAGTTTTAAAAATTGCATTTGGCTCCATACCTACTTTGTGTAATGCTATCACAGCGATTCGGTTCTCTTTATCACCCCACACCATTTTAATATCGCAAAATATTTTACAATGTATTGGCGCCAAAATGAGAAAACACAATGAACAATCGTATAAAAATGACAGATTCGAAATTCAAATGTAATATTTTTTTATAATTAAGTGTAACAGTATTTATGGCCAGACTAAGTATATGCCGTTCTTAATTATTATGCAAATCGTCATCGTGGGAAGACTTTAATTTTGCTGGTCGAAAACTATGATCCGGCGGAAGCTGGTCCCACGGGTCAATGGGAGTGTCAAATTGGTCAGTCAGGGGTTAATTGTGGCTGCCGTGCGAGTTACCGTGAGTTCTGACTCACTAGTGTGGCGGCGGTCTTAGGAGTGCTTGTTCGCGAAATTTGTCGACAACTTTTGGGAAAATATTTTAAAAGTTATTGAGTGGTCTCTTAGCTGAGATTTCATATTTTCTCGTAACTTTATGTCGTAAATTATTGTAAGATCTTAATACGCTGTTTAGAAAAAAGTACACTTCACAACTACGTTGTTAGCGAAAATTACAAAAAAAAAAAACAGTTTAAAACTGACATAACGAGGTTTAGTTCACCGAGCCATTTTGAATTACGACTAATTTTGGTCACTGGTTGTCGGCGATAATTTAAAAAAATAACAAAATAATTCCTGGCTGATTATTTCGAAATAATTATCACGCTAAGAAAAAAAGTAACACGATTCCTGGCTGGTTGTTGTCACGCGAAGAAAAAAAGAAGAAATAAACCGAAGGTGGATTGTATCTATTGGAACTTATTGACAATATCGCCGAGTTCGAAGGAATTCCTGTGCGAACTGGACGTGGAAGCCGACAAAATTGCTCCGTTAACGGATAACGTAAGTGTGTTTTGATCACGTATCGCTCATGGTGTTAATAACAAATGAGGTTTGCTTATCTCCTGTCTAGACGACGTTTGTATCTTTACATATAATGATATTGTTGGAGGCCGGTGTCTGTACATTTTAGGTATAGACGAAAAACTAATATGAGACTTTATTCGAGTAATAGGAGCCAAAACAAGTTTTTGGACTTTTTGTCTGTATGTTTGCACATGTATCACGCAAAAACTATTAAATGAAATTGAATGCGGTTTTCACCAATACATCGCTCGCAGTGTAACTTAAAATATAGAGTCCATTTAATCTCTGGATTTCTTTTCGCATGGGCAGGGCCGCGAGCAAAAGCTTTATTATATATAAAACAATGCCGTTTGGAATAATTCGCCAGTAACTAGTAATCAATGAAAAAGATATCTTTACACATTTATATTAAGGCTTCATATTAAGAATTGATTTTATTCTAATAACCGCAATAACACGAATGATTTAAATTAAACTGTTTGAATCAATGTGCTCTAGTGTTATCCTTCGGTGGATTTGTATTTCCTGGACAGGTTAGAGGATAATATTGCGTAAATACGTACAAACAAGTCTTACGTGTAGCAAGAAACCACTGAACAAACATCACGCGCAATAGACTCTCCTACTAGAGTTGGAAATTATTGATATTGACGTCAAAACAAAGGGCGTTTTCAGTCTAAAGTATAGAAATGCACTATACTGCCATGCAGCTATGCAAAAATGTATAATTGTAAAATGTAGGTAGATATTATAACTTTGCCTTTTTGGATGACCAACACCTTATTCCGTGACCAAAGACTTTGTAGCCTTCGAAATGTTGGGAAAAGATTATTTATTAATATAAAAACCGTGATAAAATCCGCAAAATAGTTTTATTTCAATGTATAACATTCGCGTTAACTTAAGAAATCATTAGCAATGCAGTATATAATAGGTTTAGTTGACGTTATCGATCCTTAAATTATTTATTATAATACTAGCTTGAAAACTATTTTGCCGGTATAAAAGTCGCGCTATATATTATTCTGGGACAAAAAGTAGCCTAATTCCTTACCAAAGTCTCAAACTGTCTCGGTACCAAGTTTTATCGAATTCCATTCGGTAGTTTCGGAGTTTATATTGTTCAAACATACAAATAGATTGGGAGGACTTGTTATATAATACGTAAGGACAATGAGGTTATTAATGAATAGACGTGGTAGCAAGCAATTAATACCACAAAAATATTTTCCTAAAATATCCATAAAATGACCTAACTTATTTTATTTAAATCACACTTAAATCGAAGTTAAAATTTTTAAAGTGTTCAACTCTCGCATCAAAATACAGGAGTGTCACGCATTACCCGCGTCATCGCATTTGTTCTATGGCGCATTGTGATACACCCACTAACTATATTTGCACGAACTGCAAGTAAAATACAACTTAGTGTAACCCGTATTACGTGCACTTAAGGGTGAAAATACGTACGACGTGCTCGAGTCAAAAACGTGCAGTTGTAACACTGTTTGTTCTGCCATTCGTAAAACGTGGACTCTATGGGGTCACGATTTGATGGATTTGTATTTTGTACGTGACGACTTTATTCAATGTGGCATATTGCACTGCAGAAAGGGTTTTATTTTAAATAACATAGTAAACTCTTCCCCCCTTATTCATAGATGTTATTCATCTAAGGACGGAGCATTGCTGTGATAATAAGTCTGTTTCTCAGTTTTGTTTATCTGACGGCTTGCTGTTTGTTCAGCTTTATTTATCTGACAGCCAACTAGATTCAAGTTGTATCTCAATATTAGCCAATCATAACAGCCCTATGTCTACGCACTGCGAAGGCTGCCATGGCGTCAGCACTGAGAAACAGACTTGTTATCACAGCTTTACTCCGTTCGTAGATAAAAAAAGTCTATGAATAAGGGGGTCCATGTATACTTGGCCATTTTGAATCTGCGTTAGTTAATGAAACCAAAAAGGTTTCTTCTTGAAAACGATAAATTAATAAAATGCATTTTTCTTATTTAAAAAAGAAAATAAGTAAAAATGTAACAACCGTAGAAAATAGGATACATGCTTACGCGGAATAGTTACTTCAAGTGCTTTTTTGGTGTGAGGATAGACTTTTTTTTTTGGTTTCAATGACGGGACGAGCTTACCTCGCCTGATGGTAAGCGATAAGACCGCCCACAAACAGTGGAAACACCATACAATACATTAAATTGCAAATAATTGTTTGGTATTCCACTGCGATCGCCATCCTGAGGCATGAGATATTAAGTCTTACTATGTCCAGTAGTTACAAACCTGTCCTTCAAACCGGAACACAACAGTGTCTACCCAGGCGGACTCTCACATATGAGAGACCTACCACCAGTAAAACACTGCTCGCATTTCTAGATAATATGTATTATAATGTTTGTCTAAAAGAATTGACAATCCTATATGTCAACCCAGTTCCGGCGCTAACTGTACTGTTGTACACGCGCGTAACGGAACGTGCGTGCGCGTGCGCGTGCACGTGCGCGTCCGCACTCCGCGTCAAGTGCGAAGGGCCCGTAATTAGCAACGAGGTCTCTTGGACCCTTAATTCATTGTCTGCCAGGCCTCATTTCCGGTTTCATTGAAGGACAAGGTATTATGTGGACCATCTTCGTAGTCACTGCGCGGAGTCTACGAAACGTCGGGAGAAAATTAAAATATAAAAATCGCGATAAAATCCGAAAAATAATTTAATTTTAAATTCTAAGATTAGCGTAATCGCAAGAAATCAGTTTGCAATATTTTTAAGTTTTAGAAAAAATAAAACTACTTTCAATGTAACTAATATTAATAATGTAAGTAATCCATATAAACCATCTGAAAATATGTATTTCTTTAAACAATACGTGGCAGTGTGTTTTTAAAACATACGGGTCAAAAGAGTTCATACTACAGATACGAACCTCGTTCTACCATAGAGCGCCAATCTTTTAGAGGCAACGCAACGACCGCTGTTAATTGTTCCAACAAAATAAAATCTATAAAATAGATAAATTAGTAAGTAGTTTTGTATTTAAAAATTGTAGTCTATGGATATTATATTTCAATAATATTATTCATGACATATTAATAATTCAATAATATTAATAATGAAAGAAAAAATATATGTAAGTACTTATTTTTTTTACTTTGTAAACCTGTGATGATGTACAGTCTAAGAAAGTAAGCGCAAAAAGTATTATATTAATATCAGGGCAAGTTTGCCTTACTTTTACACAATTTTGGTGAGAATAAGAAAAACAAACCGTACCTACATAATTTGTCTAAAGACTTTATCAACTTTGAACACTCATTTGGATATCAAACACGGGAATAAGTTGTTGACCGAAGAAAATCCTGCATTATAGTTGATTTTATATGGGACATTCTGTCTGCTAGCAAATAGGTCAACCCAACAACCTCAGTAAACGCACCCCGTAGTAAGAACTTTGGCGCCAAACCGGCGTCATGGCGGCGCGTCTCCATGCCGGCTTGGCGGCACGCGTGGATCAATTTAACAGCTAGTGTCCCGGCTAATGTTGCCAGTTTGTGGAAATTCAACTCAAATTAGGTTTTTATTCAATGCGGTGAGGGGAATCTGGAGTGATAGAATTTTTGCATGGAAAAATAATCAGCATGCAATTTTCAGAGCAAAACATAAGTGTTATTACACTAACATGTATATTACATATTATAACAATACTATATACAATGTAGTGACTGCAATATTATTTTTAGGTAAATTCAACGATAGAAAATCTGGCAGCTTTTTTGGTGGCAAACCTTTTTTCTAAAACCTATTTTTGGAGGTATCGTTACCAAATTTAATGGTTTTTCAAAGAGATTATCTGGCGGCACTGTTCACTGCCATCGTCACGGGATTCTACTTAGATAACATGTTTTTCCAAAACCGTTGCATTCTCTAATAGAATTTAAGTTTAAATGTCCTGGCGTTTTAATTTTATGTCCTTTGTCTCTCAACGGAATTTAGAGAATGCATTTAAAATTCTTTGGTTATGTTATGCTCTTAGAGTCAAGCACTTATTCTGATATCTTGTTTATATTAGTATCGGGCTTTCTTTGTGTTATACCTACCTTCTTGATCTATCGTAAGCTCGTAGTATTTATATATGACTTAAAAATCTATCGTCACGATTGCTTTTTTAAACATTCGAAATTCAAAAAGTTAACGTAGCATAATTCCTTCTAAAAAAATTAGAGGTTTATAAAGGTAAACACTGGTCGTAGCAGTCATAACAGATATTCTACGTTTCCATTACCAAGTTATTAACATTTAAACCGGATTTTAAATTTCGAACGTGGTGCATTGAAACGGGAACAATGGTCCATACCGTCGATGCAGCGGGGAGCATAAACACGCATTGTTACGTCGAAACACGCGTACTGGCCGCCGATTCCGAATAAATTTATGAGTATATTTTATTTTACTGTTTATAAATTCAATAATTCTTGGTAAAATATTGGGAGCATGTTGGACGTGTGTATTATATATTTACATAAGCATACAATGTTAAAGATTTATGTACATTTTATAATAAAGAATGTATTAAAAAGTTAGAATGTCAAGATGAAATTGCGTGACTACCAGAAGCGTATTATGTTTCGATTGTCTTTAAGTAACGAATAAAATATATCTGTAATCCTAAAGATATTATTATTTTATACGTATTTCTCCTTTACTTCGTGTACCCTGTTCATTTGAAAATATTGGTAGAGACTCCACTGCCATCTTTGAACAACTAGTACGATACAACAAATCTACTCTTAATCTACTGTACAATCTAGTAAAACCTTTATTTAAATCCAGCCACATGATTATTTTGAAAACCGAAGACTGAAGTCCGCCATATTGATTACATGTCACAAATATTTGTAATTCGCAAGCTGAATGTATTTCTTTCATCCCGACATTAGACAGTCGGGGAAACCTTGGGGAAAGGTAATGTGTAACTTTTAGTGATTTCCCTCATTGTTGTTCTCGCAGTCCTCTACGTGACTACAAACTTGCCATTCATCTATATTAATCATCCTATTTTGTCCCATAAAAACAATGTATTTTTCCCTTAACCCACAACCAGTAATGAATGACGAATTAAATGACACATGTTTTACAATTAATTATGCCGATGTTCAGACGTGACACGTTACATTGACGTCTGAAATACAGGAAAATTGTGCGTATATACTGGGTTAAAGTTTAAGTGAGACGTTATTGTTTACAGGTAATTTATGAATGAAACTATAGAGGTACCTAATGTAACTGCAAAGTCACATTGGACTCGAAAAGCTACTCAGATTATTCGAACACAAATTTTGGATATTTTTTTTTTATTTACAGCTTACTTGTTCTACAAAAGACGTGGCGACATAAAAATTATTCCTGTTATTTTAAAGAAATATGACCAGGTGTTTTACGGAATTAATTCTCTAAAAAAAGAAAACTAATTGAAATGAAACTATTTACGGATGGTCCGCCTAGTCACGTTGAAGGCTGCAAAGTCTTCAAAATGTTGGGAGACAATAATAATTTAAATTATTAATTTTATTTCAATGTCTAACATTCGCGTAAACATAAGAAATCATTATTTCTACTTGATAATTCACCTCAGTTTTACATGTAATTCATATTTTATTTCTTTTAATGGTAATGTATCGATTAACAAAACCAATTCGGTGTATCATTGCGCGTACGCATGCACACGAGGCGAGTTATGCGCTGCCTTCTAGACCGGAAAACTCTAGAAAGTGGCTTTTCAATTTTCGAATAGCTACATAATAACGATTCGAATGTGCGCGTGCGTCCGCCGACTAAATCAATGTAGTTATTGTGAATTGTGATTTGTGATATTGTCACATCCAAATCTGTAAATTTTGTTAGTTAGCTAAATCATGATGCTGTGTTGCTACGGAGCATGTCTTGTGATGAAATGTAGTAAACTATTTTTTTGTTTAAAGATGTTCATTATTTCTAATCTGTCATATTGGTAAAACTGATGCGACATAAGTAAATTATGTTGCTACAAATATTTCACGTTATTTATTTATTTAGCATTTCATATACAAATGCATATAGGCAGATTTAATGACGTAGGTATTCTCTATCAACCTTATGGTGGTGCAGAGATAATCATGGTAGGTGCAGGTGGAATCATGTTACCAATTTGTTACCGCATAGTGTATACCTACCATATAGCTAGGGATAATAATAAAATAATATATTATATGTAACGGTGAAGGAAAACATCATGAGGAAACCTGCACATCTGAGAAGTTCTCTATAGGAATTTCGAAGGTGTCTGAAGTCTACCAATCCGCACTAGGCCAGCGTGGTGGACTAAAGCCTAATCCCTCTCAGTAGTAGAGGAGGCCCGTGCTCAGCAGTGGGCAAGTATATAATACAGGGCTGATATTATTATTATATTATATGTCGCAACATTATTATTTTGTACGAAAGGAAACGATAATGGGATATCAGCTAACCACACAAAGAATCATGCGCCATTAAAGCATAGTTATATAGTTACGTATGGAAACGTATGGTTATTTTTTTTGGTTAAATATGTTAATATCTGCCTCTAACATTATTACATATTAAAAACATTTGGTTACACTTACTGAGGTGTAAGAGGTAACAAAAACTTTCACACAAAGTATAACAGTTTAAATATAACAGTTTATTCTGTTATGCAGATATGTATTTCCAAAAATATGTAATGGGCCGACACGAAAAAGATACTTTTCTTTTATGTATTGGTCTATCTATAACCACAAGGGAAGGGATGCAATACGGCTATATCACAAATGTATCCGAATGAAACATATCATAACGTACAATAACGATGTCATAATTCGTATTGATAGCAGATTAAAGTCAAAATAAATCACTCAGTGAGCGTTTGAAGGGAATTGTACTAGTTCTATAATAAGAACGATTATGTTTTTTTTTAAACATGGCTGTTACATGCCCGCGAAAATAGAGCGTTGTATTGAAGTATTCACTATAATTACATTTTATTATATAATGATTGTGTTCATGCAATTATTGTAATGAAAATATTTTTATTTTCTACTCTGTAAGTTGGGCGACAAGAAAGGGGCATGAAATTAAGATAGCTGAATAATGTAATAAATGAATGAAAACTATTTATTTATGCCCTATGTGGTCCGTACTACATCGGTTGTACGGCGCACGTCCATAACAATGTGAGCCCCCGCGTCCCCCTCAGCGAGTACCACAAAAATCCCCCTGCAAGGGAAGATACGTGGACAGCCACAGATCATCGGTTTGTTTTCAAATGAGACATAGAGGAACGCCGTTCGCATCGCTGTCATAGTCGTACCGCGGACAACGCCGAAAGCGCTCGTGCACACAGCGAGCTTCGCAAACCCATCGCGAAATCGAACGCGCCCCCAATTTTAAATTTCATAGTGCAAGTGATTTTGAAAATAGAACGAGTTGACGACCAGTGTTAATCGACTAATTACATCTTACTACTTTGGTAAGAATTAATTTTTTATACTATATTTTTTTAACTCCATTCAAAACTTTTTAATTTAAATTTGACATTGGAAAAATAAATAATTAATTAACAATAAATTTATAAGTTCTATATATTTTGCATTACGGTAATTTTTTTAAATTTTCATTTAAAAATAAATAGCAATATATTAATTACTGGTAGGTTTAATTACTCAAGTACGAAGCGCCGATGTTCCGTAACCGCGCACTGACGCGTTAAGTTAACTTTTATATGGATCGCAGAATAGTATTACTTAAGTTATTAGGTACGTACTGGAAATCAAATAAATACACATATTTAAAATACGGACATAATGGCTAATTAATTATAACTATATTTACTTAATAAAATTTATTTATGACAAATGATTTATACACAATACTACGCATGTAAGATTTAAATCAAAGAAAATAATGTACGTTGTCAAATATACATTTGCATTTGGAATATTTAGATTTGAAACCTCGTTAACGAGCACAAACCATAGAGATTATGTAGAGACCGATAAATGGGATATATATCCCATTCGTCCTGGCCTTTCCCTCGTCCAATGTGAGAACGAAACTCTATTTTAACGCATTTTACAGATCCATATAAGACATTTTTAAAATAATTATAATAATAATTAAAAATAGAGTTTCGTTCAACTATTTTTGCCTCACAAACATGTAACTAATTTATTTTTTTGTAACTTTGCGTAGATATACTGTTTTTACGATATTTTTTTTTGTAAGCTTGTTCTCACGTCTCATCCCACATAATAATTAAACCATTGTATTTTTTTACAGTTAAACTAAAATTTTAAACATATAAGTACCGTAAATTGCTAGCTTTAACTTCGTATTTCAATAAAACATAGAAACGATCATATGTTGATTTTATGTAGTGTTAAGTACATGTCACTATAAACAAAAATTGTATCGTAAGCCAAAATCTTAGTTCTCCTGAAAACTTATTTCTACCTTAATCAAAACTGCGTTGGGTATATTTGTTTTGTTGTAGGACTCTACTACGCTGTCGATTTATACATTAATATTTCGAATTTATGTATCATTGTTTATAAATTGCGGCATTATTTTGAAATGGCCTAATAATCTCTGACTAACTCTGATATCATCAAACAGACAGCACGAACAGGCCGACAAAGCAAAACAATAAGACTTTTCACTACAAAACCGTAATATTTGTAAGAACTAACAATTTTCAATTATTAAGCAATGTGAATGAATGATTTACGAATGAATGCTTAACAATGTAGTCACAAATTACAACACATTTCTTTGCAATATTTAAGTAATCGAGCGACAATAACAAAATAACTGTCGTTTTTCACAAAAATGAGTTTTTACGTGATGGTTTGCTAAATAAATATTTCAGCTAAAAAATGTATATGTAAAAACAATTATAGCGAATATAATTATTTCATTTCATTTATTTTTCCCACGAATTCTCTTAACCACAGACAATCTTTATTCTACAACTGATTGCTAACTGGCCATAAATATTCTTTATTTTCCCGCGGAAATAAAAAAAAACTTCCAAATTTCTACGGCCAGTTAACGCTACAATCATTGTGTTAAAAAACTTGTAAATGATTGGAAAGTGCGCACGCACCGCGTTACGATCCAACGATTGGCATTCGCTTTGCTTATGATTAATGTATTGAAGTTCTTCTGTAACATTCTTTGTTTCACGACACGCTTCGCTTTTACTTGGAATTGCAGACAATGGGATGGGCTCAGGAAAGTCTAGGAAAGACAGGTGTAGTACTGAAATAAAGAGTCAGGATAAAAACTGAATTGAATCAAGGAAAAAGGGTATCTTCAGCTTATTACCAATCGTATCCATAATTTCGGTCGGTTACAAGGTCTCAGTCAGTCGAATCAGGATAGAAGATTCTAGACGCGAGTGACGTGATTCTATGTCTATACGTCAGACTAATTTAGCCACAATCAATCTTTTATCGATTTTCTTGCAAAGAAGATGGGCGTGGAATATTCTTTGTATAGTTTTGACTGATTTAGTCTCGTACAATAGTCGGCTCGGTGTTTCGCTTCAGATGAATGAAATTATAATCCATAAAATGTTGATATTCGGATAAATAGTTTGTAATTGTATTAGAGAAAGACATACCTATGAGTTAAAGAATAAAGTTTACACTTGAAAATGTTATCTATTGCTTATTACAAGCAAATAATAGTCATGACGAGAAAGTTCTAGAAGACAATATTGACCAATAAATCTTAGATAGGCCAAAAAACTTTGTACTTGCGGCGTAGGTATGAATAATATTTATAACAAGTTTTTACCTCAAAATGACACAGATCCCAGAGCAGTCACGCAACATAACAGCGTAATTACTGAATACACAGTAATTATAGACGGCACTATAAACTGGTTAGAATTTGAGTTATTAAAAGTAAATATTACTATCCGTGTAAATATTGGGACGGCGATTACAAATACCTGGCATGCTTGTGTGCTTAGTGAATACCGAAGATAGAGTAAGAAATGTTTGCGACGCCGATCCGGTTGATATTTGTTAAATTTAGGAGAAGTACAAGCTAATTACGCAGCAGTATTGTTACAATATAACTACTAATTGCTCTCGCTTGAATCTAAAAATTAAAACCTATTAGTTGTTAATTTAAATGGGATATTAATATTAATAAGACCAAATTGGTAGATCTTTACGACCACTTATATCACGTATACCGCCTCAATGACTTCATTAGCATTTTTGACCCAGGTTTCGGAGTACGGGGGCGGGGCACGAGTGGTGTGGGCCATGTCGGCGGGCGACCGGGAGGCGGAGGCGCAGGCCAAGAAGAGCGATGAGACGAGCAGCAACAGGGACAATCGCGCCGCCGCCGCGCTGAAGCAGTACTGGTGTCTCGGGCTCAGGGTGATTGAGCTGGTAAGTACACCTAAGGATTTAAATAGTTTCATCCACGAAGACGCGCCCCGCTTCGTTCCCTAATCGCTTACAGTGTACGTGAGCAGCATGAGAACACGCACACTACGATGGCTAGCGTCGAGGTTTAGGTTTGGATTAGTTCCCTTACCCGCGAATCCCCGCAACAATTCTGCTAAAAATGGAAACACGCATCTTCGTGGATGAAATGACGTACACATTACGTTTATTTATATTTTGAAGAGGAAAAAGGTTGAAACGTTTGCGGATTAGTGGAGCTTTGATTCTCATACAGTCCGAGAACTGCGAAATAGTTATATTGGGGTTATGGTTCTATTGGCTAAAATTACCAAAGACCGAAGTCCGAAACTATTAAATAAGAAGTTTAATATGGTACACAAATTTGAGTTGAATTTTTTTATTTTATTAAGAAAATTCATTATAAAATGCACCTTGTATCAGCTTATTTTCATTCCGTCAGAGGGCCGCAATAAAGACTGGAGCTTACATATTTCTGGAGTCCAAAAGCACATTTTGATTTCCTAAACCGTCGATCAAATTTAACAAACAAAGAACCAATGATTCGACGTTTTATCTTCCACAGTCTCAACTCAAATTGTCACAAATGCACGACAAAATCAATAGCGAAACGGAATGGGCCAGGTGCAAACGATTTGCATGTAACGGTGGGAACTAAACCACCGGCTCGATAATATTCTTGCCCTTGAATCTTATATCTTCCTTATACCACGCTGTTAATTATACAGCCTTTGTTATTCTTAGCGCGTTTGACACACATCAGTTATGTTGGCTACGTGATGCAATGTGATAAACCTCAAGGAAACAAACGCAATCCTGTGGAATTAGATGTAAACAAACAAATGAATGTTTATGATTTGTGTAGATTTTATATAAAGAAGAAATAGTTTAGAATAATTATGTACTATGAAAGCTCTTGGTGTATCGCTACCAATTCTAAGACACTTGTAAATAGTGGAATATGATTCGTGATTACAGTTGAAAGCTGTTACATAAAGCGACAATTTCGTTAATTTCATTTCATCAACACGCAATTTATTTTACACGAAAACAGGCTTTAACTTTGGCTTATTATCGAGTTTAGTTTTCTCCACGTCTTTAACTTGCTATTTCTTAACTTATCAAAGGCCAAGTCCATGTAAAGATGCTGCATCATATACGTCAATAAATCTGACCATAAGCTCTCGAGTGAAAGTGAAAATTGCATTGACAGTTAAGAAAACACTTGCGGCGTCACTAACCGAAAGAAATTATGTGTTTATATCCACTTTCACTTGTTCCACTGTTGTTTTATTTTAAACAGTATTTCATGGTTGTTTGCGATTTTGTAAAACTTTTCCAAACGTTGTTACATGAAACGACTCGTGCTTAGAATTGAAATCTTATTACCTTAAATAAACTATTGACTGTAAGTTTGCGTTTCTCTCTTTTCCATTTCTATTTGAACTGACAACCGTAAGGAATCATGATGTATGTAAGGGATAGCAAACCAGTGGCACTAGCCAGTGGTAGCACTCGACATAATAATACGACAAGCCAACAATTTGAGAATCTATGCTAGAAAAGTTTTTCTCAACTATAAAAAAGAAAAATGCTCGCCAGAAAAACCGCAATTCTTATTGGCGCGATACAGGCTCGTATTTTTTCATAAATAACAACACGTTGACCAATAAATGTTCGCGATCTCTGTATTGTCTACTGACAGGTAACTAGCAAGACCGCGAGGACTATAACTAAACTTTGTTGTACACAGATCATTGCCATCATCGCCATCGGGCTGATCGTGAACCCGCTGTACTCCCAGCATGTGGTGCAGTCCGACCTCCGACACATCGCCCTCATCTACTCGGCATACTCCAGTAAGTAACTAAGTTTAATTTAGTACCTTAGTGGTTTTAAATTTTGCAAGTCCTTACAAATAAAGACGCAATGTAAAGTTGATACTGTCATTTTTTTATTAGTAGTTGTCAATTGCAGTCGATTTCATCCGAAGAAAAGTTAAAGAATTATAAATGACAAATGGGACAAGTCCACAGATCATTGAACACGTAATACATATTACAAATCCTATTAAATAGAGTATTTATTGTTTTATAGACACATAATTAAGAAGAATGGAAGCATTACATTAATATTTGAAATTGGATTATGTTCTAAATTTGAAATTCGACTTGATATTAATTTTAAGCGTTTCTAGTGTAGCGAGCATCTCGTTAGACCTTTACGAAACATGGACATTATCGCATAATTATGAATCTGACGAACCTTGATTTGTATTTCCCGACAGCAAGCACGTACTCTAACAAAGCAGTTACACGACCTTATAGTTTTTCATCAAAATCCTTTAAAATGTTTGTTTCTACAATAAAAACCGTGACCCTATTGCTACAGTGTTGGTAATCTTTCAATTTGTCCCTCGCTTCATGGCCGATCGATTAGCGAATTGATATAGAACACACCAGTGGGTGTTGCAGCAATTGTTAAAGCTTCATCACTATTAGTTTAGAAATGACGTTTTCTAAACCGTTTGTTTTGGGTTTCGTTTCGTGTAATTTTCTCTGTAATTATAGATGATCGGCGCCTTTATCTTTCGATAGAAGCGATATTTTTTTTATAGCTTTGAACGACGAGACGTGCTTGCCGTTCGCCTGATGGTAAGCGATAGGAATGCCCATAAACAGTAGAAACACCATCCAACACCTTGAATTACAAAGTATTGTACCGCGCTCGCCATCATGAGACATAAGTCTCATTATGTCCAGTAGTTAAACTAGCTACAATATCTTTCAAACCGGAACACAACAGTGAATACACACTGCTGCTTGGCGGCAGAAATAGACATTGCGGTAGTACCTATCCAGGCGGACCTAACATTTGAGAGACCTACCACCAGTTTTTTATAACAGCTATTGGCTACTATAGCCAATAGCTGTTAGAAAAAATATAAAACATATAAGTAGGTTGGAAGGCATACTTAATCAGTAGATATAAGACATGTTTTGACAGAGGAAATTGGCATAATTTACGATTATTATATTTGTAGGTACCGCGGAGTAATTTAAAGTTAAGTAGTTTTTTCAACTGTAGGCCTACTCTCAAAAGAATGGCAGTAAAAACACGTGTAAAAACTACGTTGTAATAAGGTGTTTCAGTACATGTTTTTTGTCGAAGACTAGTGCCATGACTTAACATTACAACTAAAGTGATTAGTTCCTCAGTTCCTTGACCTCTTTTCTAATTAGATTTTAATTAACTGATTTTTTTATGGATCATCTATTTTATAGTGTTCTTATAATGTGATTTTATTTTAAGTTTGCGTATTTTAAGGTTGAGTGCAGTTAATGGTCGTATTAAACACTTTAATGAAAAATAAAACCGTACGTTATACTCTTTAGCCAAACAAACTTATAACCTCTGGCGTTCCGTACATTTATTGTGTTCGACTCATCTGTACTGCAATCCGTGCACCTGACTTCAATGCTTATAAATATTTATCTCTATGTTATTTCAAAACATGAATTCTTTAATTAATTGAGAATGCTGTAGTCTAGCAAATGAGCATTTATACAAAGATTATATAACATAGAATATCGAAACTTGAAACATAGTCAGTCATTCATCTCCATAATCAATTTTCACTCATAGTCAGGCGGAAAATGAGTTCCATTGAACCGTGTGCGAAAGCGAAGACTGCAAAGTGCGGTAATGTCCACAATGGATGATTAGCTTCCTACATTACATTATGCGGATTAGTGTCGATGACCCCTGTGCGATTGCATATAATAGTTTTTGAAAGCAGCGTTAATAATGCAATTACGTTGATGCAACTTGAATTGTAATATTTTGGTATTAAGGATGTTGCAATTGATTTCTTAAACATTCCTTAAAATTAAAAAGTTTTGAAGAGCTATTTAAATAGTGTAACAAATTAATTAACTGTTCGATTAATTGTTCTGCCTAGCGTCCTTGCTTTCAAACGTCATAAATTATCTAGGTTATTAAATCGAGATTTTTTTTTGGTTTTGGTATATACTTACCCCCTATATTCATGGACGTTATTTATTTAAGGACAGGGCATTGCTGTGATAACAAGTTTGTTTCTCAGCTTTGTTTATCTGACAGCCAATTAGATTCAAGTTATATCTCAATATTAGCCAATCACAACGGCCCTATGTCTTCACACTGCGAAGGCTGCCATGCCAGCACTGAGAAACAAACTTGCTATCACAGCAATGCTCCGTCCTTAGATAAAATAAAGTCTATGTATAAGGGGGTTAATGTATATTATGTATGTATGATGCAGTTGCATAACTTGAGAGGGCAACAGCCGATATTGCACTTAAGAGTATTATTGTGTTGGATCTATATGGCCCTATATCTCGTGTTAAACTGATCATTGCCGTTTCCAGGCTTCATTATCATCACGGGAGTGCTGATCGTGGCGCGGCTTTTTGGCGAATCAGCTGGATGGCGCACCTCTATGGGTTTCTCGATCTTAGGCGCCATTATGTTCACCGCCGCGGCTGCTGTTATATTTTATGGTGAGTTTTTTTTTTTTTAATTTTATAAGTAGGTTTTGCTTATAAAGCATTTTTTGAATTCACGTAGGTACTTAGTAGGTATTTTATTTTTTAAATCAACGTAATCTTATTGGTAACTTTAATGTGTAAAACTATTTCAACAGATTGATTATTTAAATTTAACTTTTTTGATCAGTTGATTGAACGCTTTGCTTTTCTTTATCGCGTATGTAAAGATCTTTAATGTTAACATCAATCATTAAGGAAACAACAATAAAAATGGAGTCGTTTTATGAGTGATAAAAGTAAACCCTATGAACATTAGAAATCGAATATAATACGTACATTTTATTCTTATTATAATAATTTAATTAGCATTCAAACGGTATCTCTGAACTGACTAGGATGTATAAGGAAAGTGGCGTGGTGCGTTCAATTAAAAATAACACGTTTCGTCTATGGGGAACCGTGTTATAGCTTCCGCCTGTTTTCTAATGCTGTCATTTATTACTGTTATTACTTACACTTTAAGTTTTATTATATTAAATAGTACTTTGTTTTAAAACTTAACAAATATCACTTTATGGATTGCACATTATGTTATTGGAACGCACTGTATAATCCAAAATGTTAAAACACTTGTGTCCCAATTACTTGTATCCAATTTTACATTGACGTCCGCCTGTGAATTATATTTTTTCAACAACCTATGTTTTAAATTCGGAACTCTATATTCTATTAAAATTTATACGTTTTTTTTTCAGACTGGCACCGATCCTACTACGCGAACTTGCGTCCGAACAAACAAGCATACGACCTTCTCATATCTTCTGGAGTGTTTGCGGTCATCGAAGTGGCAGTATTTATCATCCACGCCTTCCTTACTTTCAGAAAAGAAGCCGATTATTAAGCAAAGCAAGTACCATGCAAAACACTCACCGATTTTTTTCTTTTTTATTTTTTTTTATTCCCTATTCATTGACGTTTAATACCATCCAGAGTAATTCATTCCGACATTTTTCTTAAAATATAAACTTTGTACGTAATCGAAGAAGACATAGGTTAAGTATTTCATTTTCATTTAGGTAATTGTCTATTATGTTAATAAAGTAGTACGTAAGTTTTTTTACTATTGTATTACTAATGCTTTTGTATGTATATTTGAAAGAGTTGTCCACTTGTGTAGCTATAATATGTAAAATTAAGATGGTGCCCTACGTAGTAGCTAGATTTAAAAATGGAACGCAGCTATTATTTTGTACACTCTGTGGCAACTATATTTCGTTTAATTGTTTATGGCAACTGTATAAGAGCAGCTATTTTGCGAACGACAAAATTCAAGGCGGCACATTAAGGCAGCTTTACCTAAATTGGTAGCTATTTTTACTAATAAAATTATAAGATTTGTAAAGTCTAATGATTGAATATTCGTGATGATTTCGCAGCTATTGTTCGTTATTGTTATAAGGCAGCTATATAATTTTTGAGCAGTCATGGTGTTGCTACAAAAAGCAGCTATTTTTGCGAAATAAAGCATGTGGTTTCTATATGCAATATTCTAACACATGATTTGGCAGCTATATTTTTGTTGTAAGGCAACTATTTATTACTTTTGTATTTAAAATACATCTTTTATACAAGCAGCTATTTTTAGTTAATTAACTTATTCGTGTGATCTTTAAATTAATTATTATGGTAATTACCGCGTGATTCGGTAGCAAATTTTTTAAGCAGCTATTTATTATATCTTGAGCATTCTAGGCAGCTTTTGCAAGTCAAGTTGATAGAAGCAGATACTTCGCGTTAATAATCACGTGGTTTCTAAATTGCATAAAGCAGCGTATGATGCAGCATTTTTATTAGAGCAGCTATTATTTTTTTATATCTACGACAGCTTTTCATAACTTGGAAGAAAAAGCAGCTATTTTTAACCGATTCATTTAATCCATAAATTTAATATTTGAGTACATGATGACATGGCAGCTATATTTTTACGCCCTTATTCATAGACGTTTTTTAATCTAAGGACGGAGCAAAGCTGTGATTACAACAGTCTGTTTCTCAGTGCTGATGGCATGGCAGCCTTCGCAGTGCGTAGCCATAGAGCCGTAAGCACTGAGAAACAGGTTATCACAGCTTTACTCCGTCTTTAGATAAAAAAACGTCTATGAATAAGGGGGTTAATCTATGGTAGCTATTTATTTTGGATAACTTATAGTTTCGTGAAGCAGCTTTTTATGACTATTTCGATTCAATTAAAGAAAATGGTAGTTAAAATATCAAATTGTAAGTGAATTAATGTTTGGGCAGTCTATTTACGGCAGTTACAATTTATTTTGTAAGGCAACTATTTTAAAATTTTGAAGGCTTTCTTTAAAAACTTCGATTATATTAATATTTAAATAGTAAAAGATTTCGATTTAACGTTAAATGCATCTTGAGCCAATAAATGATGATTCAGAATTTTATATGACATCCTAAAGCAGCTATTTACTCATGGCAACACTTTTCGTGCAGCAGATATTTTTTATTTCAAAACATTTAAATTTCTATATGGCCGCAAGTGCAAGTGCTTTTTTTTTTTAAATAAGTGCTAAGGTTTTCTAAACAATACAGTTTTCTATGTGTAGGGACTGCGTAGATTATAAGAAAATAGTAATAGTATAAAAAATAAAATGCAAACATTTTAATCTAATAAGCTTTGTTAAAAATGTTGTCATTATTTTGAAAGTAAATTATTTTCGTTTTCGGTTAAAACGTAAGCTTTCTAAATGCTTATAAGTAATTAATATGTAAAACAGTAAAACAAAATCTAAATATTTTGTTTACACATAAATGTTAACTGGTAATCTATACAGTCGACCAAAAATTAAAGAGCGAAGACAAAATATCATATTATTTTAAAAATAATAATTAAATATAAGGACTACTCGTAGTGGATTTAACGAAGCGAAACCACCGTTATCTTGTCTATGGTTGTGTGAGAGAGAAATAAGAAAACCGACATGGTACGTAATCACTTATTCCGCTACCAGTATTTAAAGGCGACTTACTAATCATCGTAATATTTATAATCGATTATAGTATTCTACCTACAATATCTCAGTTCAGCCTAACGGCAGTATTGTAACCAATATTTAGGCCTTATGTTTGCCTTTGCCTTTGAACTGACTATATATTTAAAAACGAGACCACAAAGATCTTTAACTCTTATATTACAAAGCACTTATCGATTAAAGATGATTAGAAAGGAAGCCATGTATTATTATCTTTTAATGTTATTTTTTCTTTGATTTAGGCTTTAATATTTTAAATAGGATAAACCAAAGCAGTAATCAGTATCCGTCCAGTGGTAGTTAGGTTTCTTTTGTAAACTATATTTTCTCAACTACACTGTCATGATCTGATTAATTTTCAATTTTCGCTTAAATTAATTGTCTTGATTTATTCTTTAGTTATTATAGTGTTAAGTTTTGTCATTGTCATTCATTTTACGCATATTTTAACAATATTCATTTTTTTTTATAATGTTCAAGTTAACTTTAAATGCAAAAAGAAAATTGGTAAAACCTATAAAAAAAAAACAAATTGATAAAAAAGGAAATAAATTTATTGTTATGCCGATCGTGTCTGTTCGATTTATAAATTTTTGACATAAGAAAAACGTGGTTAGATTTATTTAGGCTTATCATCATTAATATCATCATCATTGTTTAAGTTTATGTTTAGATATAAATGTGTGTTTAAGATGTATACGTTAAGAAAATTTTATTATTAAGGTTTGTAAATAAAATTAATGTAGCCTATTTATCCGGCGCTAATGTTACCTTATTTATGCAAAAATAAAAGGTACTCGCGTCAATTTCATATAATATTAATGTAAATCATGATTTATGTTTGTGTATCCGTTATAACTTGTAACAGCATATTAATAAATAAAGGTGATTTAAAATTTCATTGTTTTATTTACTCCTATAAAAAATATAATAAACCGGTGGATGCATCCACTCCAGATGCAACCCTAGTGCTGACGACGATCCTCAGATATGAGGGACCGGCCAGAAAGAGAGAGAGAGAGGTAATAAAAAAATCAAAACGTCCGTCTTTATAATACCTATTCATTATTATTAGTAAAAAATAAAAATCGGATTATATGCATTTGCATATATGTATAAGACGCTATTAATATCGTTATTACTTATTTCAGTATTTTTTCATACATAGAGCAAATTTCAATAATAAAATGTGTAGACGTACTGAAAAAAATGTTTACCAAAGTAGCACCATTCTCAATCCATTACTTACTGGAAGCGTCAGTGGAAAATTAAATGCCCTTTAAAATAAATATCTCGGTCTGAAAAGATTCACATGTTAATCCATTTGTTCACCACACCTGATGAACTCTTCTTGAGGAGGCAGCTGCTGAAATAGCTCTAAATTGCAAATGCTGTCCAGTCACTTCACCAAGAGAGTTCATTTTCAGCTTACAAATTAATATTAAAAGAATTTATTTTTTCCGCTTCAGAAAATCTAGATTAAAAGTAAGTTAATGTCTCCATAAGAATTAGGTACAATTGATTATTATGAAAATAAAAATAAATTATAATAGTAACCAGTATTTCGATAGTGCATATTTCGGTATTGTGATACTGCATATAATCCAATGTCCAAAGATAAATGAACGGGGTTAGCGTAAAAAGGTAAGTCTCAAATAATAGAACAGTAATGTGCGTATTTGGGCGTGACGGCATTGATTATACCATTACAAGCGCAAGAAAGGAATGGTAAGATATGCTCGCTACACAATAAACATCCACACGTGACCACGTAGCATGTTTTGTAAATTTTTACTGATTTTTAAGGTTTCATATCTCAAAATGAAAAAATCCTTATAGGATCACTTTGCTGTCCGTCCGTCCGTCTGTCTGTCAAGACCCTTTTTCTCAGGAACGCGTAGAGATATTAAATTGAAATTCATATCAATTACTTAGGTCTATAATACCTTTAAGCTGTACCAAAATCAAACTTATACGCCAACGCAATCAAAAGATATGGCCGTGTATGCTGCAAATTTTCGAAACTCGTAAGGGAATCAAGGGAATCAAGTTTTGTATAAGGCTGTATTATAATATTCCTACTGTTGAATAATATAACTAACAATGTGACTACGTGAAATACATATAAAACTACCTTTGTTAACCTTATCTAAGGAGCTTTTTTTAAGTAAAGAAAAAGCTTGTTACGTACTATTTGGTTGCACTTCTCTTTTTGCTCTCGCAAAATGTATGCTTACTGATTTTAAGAAAACAAAATCAATAGTTTCTTTTCATAAATTGATGATGCATAATATTATGTCGTTTTTATGCATATTTAAAGCATTCACATCACACATCTATAATATATACATGCATATTTCGTGCTTTGTTGCATATTAGTAATCCAGTCTCTGGTCATCCGTGTATCCAATGGTATTAATTAATAATGGCCCAGAATATATTGGCAAAATTATTACCTATATATTGGCATAATTATACCTACAAAAAAAATTGAAGATAAACTTTTAATCCCATGTTTCACTCCAATTATAAAGACAATATTAAAATTTCTATTTATCAATATTGAGTAAATAAATATTATATTAATCTGTTTGGCAATTTCGATATTTATAAGATCGTGTGTCTACAGTTTACACTATGTACATCTATGGCAACGTGCATGCGATGTAATGATTGAAACATTGATTTTTGATATTACACCGAATTCGGCTAAATGTTTGCCGACTATGTACATGAGTCATAAAATAATAACCTTAAAAATGTTTTCTTTTAGTATGTACAAGGTTTTCTAGTGATAAGTTTATTGGTTTTAGAAATAAACTTACCTTTTCTGCTTTTGCCAAGTAAATCCAAAGCTTGCGCCATGTAGAAAACTTCTTCTGATCACTGAAATTGTATTGCATTTCTTTGGAGGCATATCTTGTGCTTAGCGGCGACCGATAGTTGCAATATTCGGAATTTTGTATTTCAACGGGGGCATCTATTGAAAACATTTTGTCAGAAGTGCAATATTAAGTATTTGTGGACACGTCTTTTATGGTAAACAAGTGACGGATAACTGAACATAACCCTAGACGATCTCACATTCAAGGTTGGTCAACGCGGGAGACTCAAATTTCTGATAACGAAGGTTATCGATTGTTTGCTGGCAACATGTTTTCTGACGTAATATAATATTACTCCTTACGAAACCGAATCGGACTGCGGGCTCTTTTGGTGTCAGCATAGATTGACCAATTATTGTGAGCTCAAATATAAAAAAGTCTTATTATATTAACTTTGTACTTGTACTTACTTCCACTTGTTCGTTAAAAAAGAGTAAGAAATTTTAGTTTTTAAAAATACTATTAATTCTTGGAATGATATTTGCTGATAATCATCGCCATCACACTCAAAGGAGTAAGCTGCGAAATAAATACCTACTTAGCTTTAAATTAAATGTTCACTGATCTATTCTGCCTCACGACATACGTAGTGCATTTACCATTAATAATTTTTGTATATTTATATTGTCGTTTTTAAACTAAAGAATTAAAAAAAAAATGCGCAAAGAAGCTGCCTAATCCAGTCATCAAAATTTGAGGATTTATGAGTAGGCATTACTATAGCAAAATGGGGAATCAGTCTGAAACAATATACTTATCTAATATGCAATACAAACAAATTATGTTAAAAGATAATAATTGTTATTTATATCAGACACCCCACAGACCACTAGATAATGATGAAATAATATGACATCTTATAATTTAAATATAGGTACTTAATAAACACAAAATGGATAAGTTACTTATACTAAATGGAATTTCGTAACCGCACAAAACTTGTAAAACTACCTTAGCTACCAAAAGATTTAGTTTCAGTTGGGCCAATATTGAACCTTTATTTTAATACAATGGAAATTAGTAACACCTATAAAAACTGGGTAAAATGATGGCTTCAATATAACAAATTTTCTCGATGGTATAATAGTGGGAAATGCCTTTGTCTCTACTGAGTAATGAACATCAGCCCTGTGAACTCTGATCTTACCCTAACATTGTAGATGTCCAGCATTCCGTAGTGTGTGTCGTTGTGTCGAGCAGTAAGGAGCTGCTTATAAAAATCTATTTATACATTACGTCTTATTGCTGAATGGAAAAGAAATAAAACGATGTGATAACACAATATTTTTATAACATTTTATACACCATAGAGTAAATTACATGAATACTTCCATTTTGGCAGTTGAATTTAAAATGATGTAAGGCACTGTTATTATCCTGATAGACAAATAAACGGGAGTCTAAAAGAATAGATTATAAAAACCGCATAAAATTTAAAATATAGCTATAATTTTAAAATGAATGTATTTTCAAAACATTTAATGAATATCAATAAAATTATGCTATTCCTTATAAAAAGTTTAAGTTGTGCCATTTAGTCATTGTGCATAAATAAATTTCTCACAATTTCCATAATGCATACTGTTTTTGAAATACTATAAGCTTTGAAACATGAAATATATTTACATAATGTACAACCACAATATACATAATCTATGTTTCTCTCAAAATAAATATCAGTATAATTCCCAGAGTTTATCTTATTGTGTTTTGTGACAATCTCCGACTTAAATATCGAAAATATGCATAAATACTGCTTATACCTAATAACAATTTGGTAGTCAGTCAATATTACTGTCCTCTTATACCATTATACTCTTCTATGTATACACTGCACCTACTGTAACATATGATTTATGTTCATTCATGTTAGGCTTTGTTCTTTAATGATTTCATCATTTTCTCGAGCTTCATCGCTTTTTGTAAGTCACCGCTGATCTTGAGCTTGCCCATCATGAACGCCGTGGTGGGTTTTAGTTTACCTGAAAAATATATATTTTTTTTTAAAATTCGGCGGGTAAAAGGCTGAGGCTGAGGCGTTGGTCATCCGAAAAGTCAGCTACAATATCTACCTACATTTACAAGTATATTTTCTAAAGTACTTGCGCACACAATTGCGCTGTGCACGCGGTATGTCTTTTTTATAAACACTTTTTGTACTGATGCTTGGACTTTTGTACTGCAATGTCTATTTCTACCACCAAGCAGCAGTGGGAATGCACTGCGCTGTTTGGGTTAATAGAAGTGAAGAGCGCGGTGGAGAGCCACCTAAAACTTTATAATTCATAGATTTTTGTATACAATGTGTCCCATTGCATTTAATGCTGTGATTTCTTTTCAAGATGGACTTAATACAAGAGCGGGATCCAGTTATATTTTGATGTCAACATATAAGGGTGATTGTTCTTTATTTACTACCAAACATTAACACAATACGAACCGGCGAACATCTCTGCGAAGTTGGTGCCGTCCATGGTGAGGGTCGCGTCAGGCGGGTTCTTTGGCTCGCCTTGTCCGCACGCTCCGTCGCCGTTCTTGAGGTCGATGTGCCATACACCCTCTTCTTTTCCTGTCATTATGAATGGATTTTATTTTAAGTGACTTACAAAGTGTCTGATTAAAATAATGTTTTCGTTTTGTGTTTGTCTTTGGATTATATTTTATTCAAATATAAACAAGGTGTTAAAATATTAAAAAAAAAATATATATTGCAATCCGCAAATGTCTTGAAATTTTTGAAAATTATAGAAGTAAAATAAGTTATATTTGGAGATCGTACATATTATAAAATAAAATTTAAGTTTACTATTTTAACTTAATCGATAGGAATAATTAAAAATTGGTACGATGAAGGTTTAACATAACATATTACAATGCTTTTGACTGTAATATTATAACTTAACTAGTAATTATATTTATTTACCTTTTACATTGAATTGATAGATGGCTTGCGTTTTCTTCACAAGCTCAGGTGAAAGATTTTTGCTGATTGTGGCAAACAGTTCTGGAATTTGACCACCTTCGCTTGCCTGAAATTATAAAAATACTATTACATATTATATCATTAGAGAATCTAGGTGCATAATAGTGTAAAGCTTTGTTTGATCAATGGATTTTTTATAATAAATAATTTGACCTCAAGCAAACAAACATGCATACGAATTAGTGGTCATAGATTTAAAAAGCAAATTTCATAATTTATTCAGGCACCTTTTTGGATGCTGGTTTGGCAACACCGGGCACGTCCAAAAAGAAGTCAGGTAATAAATTGTCTATGTTACCTGTGAACAAACATAAATATCCAATTTCAGTGGTTTTTTTTTGACGATTTCTTAAACTATGACCACTTATTCTGTCGGTAGCAACAGTCAATGCTAGCAACACTAGGGGAATTTATTAAAGTCTGGGAACACTAAACAAACCTTTTCCTTGTAGTTAACGGCTGAGGTATGATACCTCCTCATGGAGACGGAACTGATAGCTTGGTGGTGGCTGATTGAGGCGGGATCATCAAGGAATCCGTCCAATAGGAGATTATCTGCATTCTCTGTTAAAATTTTTACCTAATGTATGCCCATATTTCCTTCATATCTCTACTTTCATAAATATGATTGATGAAAATTTAGATAGAGTCCTTTACTTATGAGAAATGGCAGTACATTTAATTCATTTATGCACATTAACATATCTGTACGAGGTTTCAAAACTGACTATCCATTCTTACAAGTATATATTGGGCGTGATCTCAAACTTTATATATAGAAGACAGTAGGCATGTGGATTCACATTAATTTCTTCGTGTGCATAAAAGCAACAGCACCTTTAGAATGTGGCAAAAGCACTACACGATAGCCCGTGTCGTTTCATTGTGATTGGTCGACATACTAAGCATGTGACTCACGTGTTGGATTCTCAACCAATCACAATCGTCACAATTACACGATAAGGACTAAGTATCGTGCTTATATGCCGCATTCGAGGGTCACTGGTATGTGCTGTAGCCAATGTTTATACATTGTACCAAATTTCAGTAACACCCTGTGCCAAATAAAAGTACTTACTCGGATCACAGGCGTATGGTGTCAAGTCTTTAATTCCAGACTCTTTGAGGACATCCTCATCGATAGCAAAGTTGCCTGTGTAGTTTTTGGGATCTCTGTAATAAAAAAAAACTTGTTATGCTCAATGGTATATAGAAAGATATCTGTAGTCATTTTATGGCGGCCTTTTTCGAATAACTATAAGTTACCAAAAAAGAAAACAATTTATCCCTTAAAAAAAAATTGCCACACAAAACAGGAATAGCTCTATGAAATATGTAAGTATAGATTTTAAATTAAATTTAATTGTTCAATATAAAACAAGGGATGCATAATGGTATTTCTCACTTGCAAAGCATGAGGTAAGCTGCATCCGATACAATTTCGGGCTTGCGACTTGTTGAAGTGTCGCCAGTTAGCATCTCAATAGCTGCCGTTGCGATAGCTGAAATTATAATACATCTATGTTTTACATTGCATACGATTTGGATACGATTCATGACGTAAACATAAACAATATAACGATACGCAATATAAAGGGTTAAAGAGTGCCTACAGCACTCACCCGAAAGTCCGGTGTGTTTGTATAAGGCTAACAAACATATAGTTAAGTTAAATAAAAAAAGGTACGCAATATTACAACGCTATTTGTTGTCAACTTCAGACAAGCGAAATTGCCTTGCGTATAAAGTACACCTTTTATTAATTTTAGATTTGATAAACAACTATTACATAATAAACTTTAACAACATATCTGGGGTTAATCCATAGTAATATAAGTTTCTAATCATAGTCCAACCCATAATGGTTACACAGGATTTTATTCGATAATCCGATAACACCTAATAAAGTAGATATGACGAAGGAACGGTGACTGAACATCATATATTTTTTATACAATTGCGCTTGTCATTTAGAGACATTCGAATTGAAATGTTGAATTTCATAATTGCCAGAAATTATAGAAGCTACAATAACCTTCAACAAAACAATAGTAGCTATACTCTGCTGTTTGATGCGGAAATAGACAATGCGGCGCCACTATAGACTTCTTTAGAACTAAGTACATAAAAAATCTGTCTAATCACCTGTCTTAGGCCAGAGAGCGTTAACGCCAATGTTGAACTGCTTGAACTCCTCACTCATGCCGAGCACGCACATCGACATGCCGTACTTGGCCATCGTGTAAGCCACATGGATCGAAAACCTGCACATATAAAGATACGCGTTAATATACATAACTTTAAGCAACTTGTGTAGTATATAAAACGAGTTTCCTTTACATGGTTAAAAGCTGACTCAGTCGAAACCGTTACATAAGAATCCAGAGGTCAGTTATTTTTATCAAGATGTCAATGCATTCCTACAATAACAAAAAAATATTCAAGATATTCCCCGTTTTGAGAAAACATATAGATATAATGTATACACACATAAGATCATGTCCTCCCATTTCAGGGGTAAGCAGACGTGTCAACGCACCCAAATCTGCCCAGCTATGTTAGTTACCAATTAACAGGGTGCAAACTTATTGTCATTTAACAGATATAACCAAAGAATTCAAACAACGAATCCAATACCAACGAGTTCAAATCGTAGATGCCTAATGCATTTTTTTTGGAATATCAAGTGACTGTATTTATTAAATGCAAATTGCAGTCAAAGTAAACGCGGTCAATTAGGTCGAACACCCGCACTCGACATGTCTGACCCAGTTAGGTTGTTGCAAGGGCACACTAAAATAACCGTATGCTATTTCTCTAAGTCTGATACAACAGTACCACACTCTTATTTTTTTAAAATTTTAAGTTAATGTTACTAATATAAAAAAAACAGCATCAGTGTTTTAACAAAAACTGCATTACCCCACCATTAAATTTAGCATCATGTGGGTCATTAAGTCTAGAACCAATGCTGTGTTAAATACTAATTCTACATCTACAACCTTCGTACAAATAACCATGTAGTAAATCACTATGCCAATTGTTTAAAGCAATCTACATACACTTACCAGTAAGGGTTCATATTAAGAGGCGGTGAGAGGTTCAATATGTGCGCATGATCACTGCTCTTGAGCACTGGCAGGCACAGCTTTGACCTAAAATAATAA
Source organism: Manduca sexta (assembly GCF_014839805.1). Taxonomy (NCBI): domain Eukaryota; kingdom Metazoa; phylum Arthropoda; class Insecta; order Lepidoptera; family Sphingidae; genus Manduca; species Manduca sexta. The sequence continues at coordinate 140,826 of NC_051126.1, read as the reverse complement.
AGTTCTTACATTCGTGATTTATACTCAATATTTATTACCTAGAAATAATATTGCATGTCAGTGAACAATTTATGAAATTGCAGTATTATGTTCATATTATTTACAAGACCAGTAGATCATGCAATAAAATTATGCAGCCGTTATATGGAAACAGACTTAAAGATTTTAAGTAAAATTTTATCAAAAGTAACTTTAACGAGAAATAAAGGATAATATATCGTAAATCCTAGTTCATTTTGAAAAGCGACCTCCAACGGCGTGCGTTTGAACCTCTCTTACAGTCATTTTCAATAAACGATCCTAATCGCTTTTTTCGATCTATCTCAAAAATGGTCCAATCAGAACAAAGTTATATTTGACATGTTTACAAATGAGTTATTTTGATTGGTTCATCCTCGGAATCGGATTGCAGATTAAGATTGAGATCGTTTATTGAGAATGGCTGTTAGTACTTAGTACTTACGCCAAAAATGTGCCTCTCGTGTTGATATTGTGCATGAGGTCGTATCTCTTCATGTCAGTCTGGGCGGTGCCCGTGAGCGATATCGCTGAAGCATTGTTCACCAGAATGTCGATACCATTGAACTGAAAAAAATATGTTTATGTCTGAATATCAATGGCATGATTTTGTTTGCGCCTATTTTTTGTTACCGGGATTAAAGCAACTAATTAAAAGCTATTTTAAAAAATACTATAACACTAAATCAAATGTAAAGAAGTCAGTAGATGCTTTTTTACAAATGATTTGTTGCAGAACTATTTTGACATGTCTATGTATATCCTTGTTCCTATAACATTAAAATTGGAATAAAAATGACTTTTTCTTGATTTTTTTTTTCAGAACTAGTACCTTAATTATACATTATCTATAAAATAAATATCCATAAAATTAGTTTACCTTCTTCACAGCCTCGTCTACAGCCTTCTGAACTTGTTTTTCGTCTCTTACATCTACAATGCATGGCAATGCTTTGCCACCAAGAGCTTCAACTAAAAAAACAACAGACAGATTTTTACATTTATAAATAGTGCTGCAGTCATTAATGCCATGGTGGCTCCTCTCTAGTGGTACTGTATGTGTGTTGTAACTTGTAAGCTAGGATGTCTTAAGTTTGAGTCCAAAGTTGGGCACATTTTGTGCAGATTTTCCTAACTATAATTACTTGGAATTTGACTTTTGAAAGACAGGTGAAATCACATGATATGTATATATATACAATTATTTGTAAAAAAAGGGTAAACCTAAATATCAATGGCAAGATTTGTTTAAAAAAAATATTACCCTAATATATCAGATATCTCAAAATTAACTGTTAAAAAAATAATATTAAATGCTTATTAAGTGTGTGACAATTGTTAAAACCATATCACACTCTCATTATCATAATGGCATAGTTTTTTACCAATATTACCTAGTCATTAACAACAATAGCAAGTGTTTTTGTAGGGACTAATAAAAACTTTTAATTGCTTGAGTTGACAAGTAAATTGATTGGGCTTACTAATAGGTTCACACCTTATTACATTTGATATCTCAGACAGTATGTTGTATGGGGTGAAATATGTGTTTAATAAAATCACACTTGAAAAAAAAATAGATTCCAGTGATACACCTCTCTCTACTAATAAGAGAAAATTAAGATTTACTGATAAAATTTACTACTATATGGGGAATAATTAATCGATAATATTATATAAAGCTGAAGAAATTTTTATTTGTTTGGTTGCGCTAATCTCAGAGGGTTTTGAATTGATAAATTCTTTTAGTACTGGACAGCCCATTTATCAAGGAAGGCTATATTACATCTTGCTATGCCTAATTCTGATATAAAGAATAATTGCCCTTCCAGTTGATGCTACGTCTCTTATGTGCAAGGCTTTGTCAATTTATACCAAGCAGCAGTATGCAAGCACTTTTGTCTTTTGGTATTAACCATCCAAAAAAATATGATCTGGTGAGTTTCTTAGGTCATAATTAGATGTAATAACATCCCCTGTGATAGTATAGTAATAAAAATTCTGTGATAGACTGTATTAGTCAAAAATATTGACACCACTTAGGTTATTAATAAGCAAGCAGGTTATTTTATATTTGCTTTATTATTTTATATTTAAAGGTTATTTTATTATTTTATATTTAAAAAATAACCTTCCTCTAAATTCATAACATTAAAAAACTTGTTAGTACATTTATATGATAATATTTTCGGAAATAAACATTGCACACTAATTACTGTGAGTATAATTTGCAAGATTACTATAAGCATGTAAGTACTCATTCTACAATATTTATTTTTTAATATCAAAGGTTTGAGCAAAGGGCATAAAAGTCTTGACTTCAGCAGTTAATTATTTATGTACATAAGTACCTATTACTGAATTATTACTATAAATAAACAGTCTTCAAGGTCGCAACAGCTGGTATCTTGTACTTTGGTCTTAATGTACACAAGAAGGTACAAAGTCCACACGCACGTATAGCCGCTTTCTCTTCCATATAAGCGATCAATTAACACAAAAAATATGCCAAATTGAATTTTAGGCTTGTAGAGTAAATAGATGTAGCATTAAACTTACTCTCTTCAGCAGCAGTGTAAATCGTGCCCGGTAATTTCGGATGTGGTTCCGCTGTTTTGGCAGCGATCACCACATTTGCTCCATCTTTTGCCGCTTTTAACGCAATAGCTTTTCCAATACCACGAGAAGCGCCAGTTATAAACAGCGTCCTACCAGCTAATTTACTAAAATCATATCGAAACGTAAAGAAATTGGTACACAAATAAACACTTCGTAATTTTATTAACCTTACCCGGTATTTGCTACTAGACTCATATTGGCTTGAAAGATTATTAAATATACTTTATTAAAAATAATTTATTTGAATAACAAACTTATTTTCACTGATGAAAATTATATATAAAAGTATCCACTTGTCAACGTCACAACACGACGCTATGACGGACTTGACGGCAAACGGCGACAGTCGCCGAGTCGGTCCCGCGGACGGGTCCGGGGTCAATGTTCCCATTATTAGTGATGTGACTTTCATACGCCAGAATCAGATAACGATTATTCCATTAATTCGTAACCAACATCGACTGAACGAAGGAGTAAATAAAAATTAATGTATGTCGATCGTTTGCTTAAAATTGGTTATTAAATAAAATATTAAGTGTTGCTTGCAGCTTCACCCGCATGATAGACCTTTCCCGGTATAAACTGTCATTATGTAATTACTTACTTTCCTGAATAAAAAGTATTAATTCAGGACAAGCGGGGCTTGTCTGTGTGTTATTTATTCTTTGGTGTAATATGTATGTAGGTACCAAGTGAAATGAACAGCTTTATAATTCGCGGCAGAGCAAGTATCCTAAATTAGTTCTTTACAATAGGTACTGTATAACGAACTGTTTTTAAAATCTAGTATCAACATCTGTTGGTGCCCGTTGTGAGTCCTCCTAATTCATATTCCGAGTATGAGGGACGATTAGAGACGGTGCGGCGGGCACACGTTTCGTTCTTTCACCAGTGATTCCTCGAAGCTCGCGCGCAGCCTATAGATTTGGAAATGGTATTTGTTTTTAGGAGTATATTTAGTGTAAGAAAGATTAGGGAAATCTAATAATCGGAAATGTTTGCCAAATTAAAGAATATTGTTGAATGAAAATACGCAAAAAATTGAAATACATTTATTTTGTGCATCACTTCATATTCCCACTCTTTCTAATTTCTAATTTACAACACTGGATAGGGTGAATACTTTACGCAGTAATCTAAAATAAATCTATTTATTTTATCATAAGACATTTAGTTAGGCTTCATTACAAATTGCGATTATGGCTCGAGTCATAGACAGCGAATTTCATTTTGTAACATCCATTCTAATTTACATTTTTGTACACCCTAACTACAGAATTTACAGCATCCTTTATAACAAATGTAACAAAAATTAAGTTCCTCTGAGTATTTCATCAAATAAATCATTTAGTTTAATCATGTCATTATGAAAAGTCTATTAAAAAATTAAATAACAGAATACTTTGTTAGAGATCTATCTCAGTAGTTTTGACTACTTACTATACTTACTATTAGACACAGGATTATATGCAATATGCAACATACTTCAGCATACAAAATAATTTACATAAAATCCATAACACAAAATATGCCTTATAATTTATAAATGACAATAGACTTTGGGCAAAGGATTGCAATATGCATTTGCATACAATCCAATTTCTAATTATTACAAAATATAAGCATTATTCGAAACTAAAGCTTAGCCAGTATATAAATGTCAAAAAATATTTTATTTTCATGGAGGACAAATATAAGGAGTTGCCACGCCTAATTAAAAAAAGATGTCTCCATAATAAAACAATGAAAATAAACATATTCTTAAAGTTAATAATTTCGTCACTGGCCGGACATTTATTATGAATTTAAAATATCTAAATACATTATTATTTTACAATACACCTTTAAAATATTTTCTATATAATTAAAATTTTACATTTACTCGTATGTATAACATAAACATTGAGAGTTGGAGATATTGCCTTTTATTTAGAGAGTGAATGTTTCGAAGAAACAACTAAACATTACTAACCATAGGTTAATAAGAACCAAATTCATGTAAAGATATTTGGTAGAGCAAAAGATTATCCGAAAACAGGATTCAAGTAATGAAATAATCGATATCATCTCATACTTTCCTCATTTCTACCGAATAGTATAGCAATGGCCCACTTCATCTTGCTCCAAATATTTTTGACTTTGGTAGAAATAAAGATAGTTCAATTTGCAACCCTGTCCACCTTGGAGATATGATTTTCATTATTTTTGAAATAAATCAGGCACTTGGTACGCGTTGTACAATAATTGCAAGGTTTTATAAGGTAAATTAAGAATATAATAATATATTTTTTATTAATTGTTTTTCTAGACTGGCAATACAATGTACAGTAAGGAGGTACTTAGGATCTAAATAGATTGGACTACACAAATATTAAGAAATTACCTAGAGAAAAGCTATTTCGGTTAGCATCTCTATATCCAGTCTAAAGAAATAAAATAGCTAATGCTAATAAAACTTTAAAATTGCTGCATAATCTCACAACTGAGCCAAAGTTATTTTTATAGTATTTCATGCATTATTATTACGAGTAGGGTACTGAAATATCACGCCAGTAGATATTAAATATTGCTTGAAGCTACTATTGATAACATGAATATATATAGTCGTAAAATTATACAGCCATTATTAAAGATTAGGGTTTAGAAGAGCATTTGAACTAATAAAACTCTGAGAATTCGAAATGAGTACAATGGCAATATGGAAATATTGGGGTTTTCCACCCATTCATGATGATGTACGCAAGTAGAACTACGATAGGTAATAGAGACTGGAAATCGATATCTAAAGACATTTCAAGCGACATATTTTACAGTGAAAAGCACCATAAATTCTGTTATATTCACTATCATTACTCACAACTTTCACTTAACTACTTAAAGCATCAACATAATAAGAATATTGGCACCAAAATGAACCTTTAAACTCCCGCACTTTTGGAAAAAATTCAACCCGATTTTAAAAATACTTAAAAATAGAACGAAAGTTATCTTAATTTAACTAAAATTGTTTATGATTAAGCGTTCGATATTTAAATAAAGGCGGGCTGTTTGGCGGAATGTTGTAATGCCGCCAACACATCGTGTTTGAGTCTAACGTATAATCTCCCTTTTCTCCATGGATTTTTGGAGTTGCAATGGCCTAAAGTCATCCCGTAGACATCTCTCCCGGGCTCCGATGACAGCTACTAAGCAGAAATCTTGTAGTTTTTCCGGTCCATATACAGGGCCGGACTTTCCTTTGAGCACGGCGGCCATGTTGAGTTGTTTGACAACTAGGTCGATGACCTCGCGTGCTGATGTTCGGGGAGTGACGTGAAGCTTGAGCGAAGTCCCAACCGCCAATCCTGTTTCGTACGCAGCAAATACCTGCAGAGATATCCAAATATGAATATTGGTTTTCAGTTACAAAGCTGTGTCAAATAAAACGTCCCCACGGGATGTAAAAATAATATGGAATCACAAATTCTTTACAATATTTGTATATATATTTTTTCTTTTTTTTTCTAAATGAGTTCTCAAATATTTCTTTAAATTTCACAAGACCTAAGTCATGAGCTTGTGGTTATCACGTAGGGTTAAGGGGGGACGAGAAAAAAAGTTCAAAATCGGTTTAGTAGTTTCTGAGATTAGCGCGTTCAAACAAACAAACTCTAGCCTTATAATATACTAGCTTTTGCTCGCGGCTCCGCCCGCGCTATAAAGTTTTTCAGGCTAAAGTTTTCCGTTATAAAAATAGTAGTTTCCCGGGAGCCTATGTTCTTCCCAGGGTCTCAAACTGTCTCCATACCAAATTTCATCTTAATACGTTAGGTAGTTTTTGAGTTTAACACGTTAAGGCAGACAGATGCAGCGGGGAGCTTTGTTATATTATTTAGAACTTTTAAGTGAAACAATCCCGTCATACATCATTGTTGCATAAATTTAACCGTTTACGCAGCGCAGGCAACGGAAGCTCTCAAAACTCATAATTTTCCCCGTTTTTGCAACATGTTTCATTACTGCTCCGCTCCTATTGGTTATAGCATGATGATATATAGCCTATAGCACTCCAGGAACAAAGGGCTATCCAACACAAAAATATTTTTCAGTTCAAACCGGTAGTTCCTGAGATTAGCCATTACTGCTCCGCTCCTATTGGTCATAGCGTGATGATATATAGCTTATAGCGGTCCACAAATAAAGGGCTATCCAATACAAAACGAATTTTTTTAGTTGAAACCGGTAGTTTCTGAGATTAGCCATTACTGCTCCGCTCCTATTGGTCATAGCGTGATGATATATAAACTTTGAGCACTCCACAAACAAAGGACTATTCAACACAAAAATATTTTTTCAGTTCGAATCGGTAGTTCCTGAGATTAGCCATTACTGCTCCGCTCCTATTGAATATAGCGTGATGATATATAGCCTATAGCTCTCCACGAATAAAGGGCTATCCAACGCAAAAAGAATTTTTCAGTTTGGACCGGTAGTTCCTGAGATTAGCCATTACTGCCCCGCTCCTATTGGGTATAGCGTGATGATATATAGCCTATAGCACTCCACGAATAAAGGGCTATCCAACGCAAAAGAATTTTTCAGTTTGTACCGGTAGTTCCTGAGATTAGCCATTACTGCCCCGCTCCTATTGGGTATAGCGTGATGATATATAGCCTATAGCACTCCACGAACAAAGGGCTATCCAACGCAAAAAGAATTTTTCAATTTGGACCGGTAGTTCCTGAGATTAGCGCGTTCAAACAAACAAACAAACAAATAAACAAACTCTTCAGCTTTATATAATAGTATAGAAGTATAGATTAGTAAATATAGGTAATAACGTTTTAATTATAGCACACCAATAAAGCGCTTACTTGTAATATCCCGGGCTGGTCAGGCGTCCGCTGTTCCATGGCCGGCTTCATAATGTGCTCGCTCTCTTGCCTCGTCTCCTCAGTCTTTGGAACTTTGTTGTTGTACTCCGCATCTTCTTGCGTTTCCAACAGCGGCTGTCTCTTCACACACAAACTACTCTTCAAATACTCCTGTCCAGTGTCGGTGTAGTCCACGTCGCCTGTCTTTACGCTTGTCATACTCTTCGAGGCTATGACATTGCAAGTCCTGTACTGCTTCGGACGGATTTTTAGTGGAACTGATGTGATTGGACAGCTCTGACTCTCTGAATCGCTGGACAGGCTTTGGGCGGACTCTGACACGTTACTTTTGGACGCTCGGACACTGACCATGCTTCCTGGGTAGTATCCTTTGACTGTTAGTAAAGGACTCGAGGTGGTGGAAGCTGTTGCGTTGATGCTGTGCGGACGGGGCTTGGGTTCCACATTCTCATTTTGGAGCACGAGGGTATCCTCGCTCCTGGACGGCGGGAGACGATTACTGCCAATGCTAGTATGAGATTCCGATGATTTAATATCGAATTGTGAGTTGCTACTCATGTAATTGTTACTCGACTGCGTGAACTGGGAATCGGCGCTGCCTTTCCTGAATTTGCTACCGTCGGCATTTAGGAATTGCGATGTGCTTAGATTTAGAGTCGAGACGGACGTCTGTCGCGGCGCTAGACTCAACTGCTGCTCCGATTTACTGAACTCTGGATGCAGATTTGCGTGATTACCGTTACCAGCAGGGCCTGGCCACGACCCCCTGCCAGGTGACGTCTTTGTAATCTTACCATCCCGCGACGGTATTTGCAAGAAATCGATTTTCAAATCGGAGTCTTTTTCGTTGCTTTCTGCGTCGGGAACATCCGCACTTTGTGAGGGAGTTTTATCTAAAATGTATTTGAGCAATATACCGGAACTCTGGACAGCTTTGTCTTTATCTCTCGCGAATCCAATCAAGTCCATCAACCACCTTTCCGCTTTCCACACGGTGTTCAGATTGTTTTGCAGGTCTTCTAATTTAGCTAGTCTTTCTTTGGCTGTCTGCAGTTCACTGCACGAAAACGCCTCTCTGTGCGAGTGAGCGGCCAACGCGACGTCTAACTCCAAAACGCAGCTGAGCCTCGAGTATTTGTTCAGGATGTTATTGTGGTAGGTCTGCAGATGGATCATCTCGAAGGCCTGTATGGGCAGGCTGAGTAGGTCGCCCTTTTGCAGGAGTATTTCTTTCTGGCCGGGCACAGAGCACGCTTGTTCTGCCGGCGGGCATATCATGATAAAACTGACGTCATTGTTCAACTCTATGACTTCTAAGTCGTAAATTCGGTGGGTGAGTACGTTCTCTAGCGGTATCTCCATTTCTTTGAAGAGTCGCCGCGCGGCCGTCGCGAGCTGGTCGAGGAACATTTCTTGAGATTCTGAAGGCTTCTCCTGGCCCGCGATTGAGAGGTTCATGTGCTGGGAGTCTTCTGTTTTGCCTGACATGTTTTTTAAGTACTCCCATTCCTCACTGTGGACAAAGTATTTTTTTAAGTTAATGTTGTAAGTGATAGTTTTCATGCAAGCTTTCCAATTTTTTTTGGCAACTCATGTATTTTTAAAATCGAAAAACTCACACTTTATTTGTACGGCTTGGGAATCGAACCCAAGGCCTTACGGACGAATGACAGTGCGCTGGTACCGACTCGTTGAGTAGTTATAATATTTATAAATAGTTGTTAGCTGATGTGTGTACGTACGCAGAGACGTGCGGGTTGTCGCGCACGCGCGCGTGCGGCGGCACGTTGGGCGCGCGCGCGGGCGCCACGAGCCGCACCACCTCCACCGACGACTGCAGCTTCAGGTACCCCACGTACAGCCCGCGGCACAGCTGCACGCGCGACACCTGCACCACACAAAGCTTACTATACCCTACAGCTTTAAGCTTAACCTTCAGTATAAAAAAAATATTTCACAGTCTTTCAGTACCTAACGGCAGAATGTTAAATAGTACTAAGATAAATATAACTGAAATATTATGAATGACGATCAATTCACATTCAAATGTGACTCAACCATGTCCATCACGTTTCGGTTCTTGTAATGAACAGAGAAATTTTTCAAAATTTAAATATTAAGGATTTATATTAACGCACAAAATACTGTATAACATAGATATATAAGTACTACTTACGTCTATGACTGTATAATAATTATTGTTTAACTGTCCAGTATCCAATGTTAAATTCCTTATTATATATAGTACTCACTTGGTGATAAGCAATCTGCTCGTGCACAGAGGCCATGAGCAGTTCGCCAATAGTGTTGTCCTCACTAAGCACCCGCCGCCGGAGCTTAGTGACGGGCGCCCAGCGAGAGTTCAACGCGGATATCGATTTGGCGGACTTGACGCTGTTGACGCAGGACAGCACTACAGTCCCGTGGGAGTCTCGCAGCGGCTTGTGGTAGAGTTGACCTGGAATTAAAAGTATATTATTTTTTTTAAAGAGTCTTTTATATTTTAAAAATATTCTAATTTTAAAAACACATGTCGACGTTTGCTTCTGTTTGTTTTCAAAAAATATACTGATACAATATAGACTACATTGCATACCTAAGTCTTGAATGCCTAAAGCCGATTGCATCTGTGCAGCAGCGGTGAGTAGTTTGAGCCTGAAGTGTATTGACGAGGAGGTGTGTTTCTCCATGTCCGACCGGAGTGCCTTCACGTCGTCCCAAGAACACGACACCTGGATAACAAATATCAAAATCGATTAATTCGTTTTTGAGTTCTATTCGAATGTATGTTAAATTCGAATTCGACGCATTCATCTACATTCTACCATCACTATATAAACAAAATGACTTAACGTGTATGGTTGATATGTTGAAGTTTCTAGTTAAAAGTTTGTTAAAATACTATGCATACCGAATACTGTACGTAATTTTATATACTTTTTTATTATTTAAAAAAATCTTTACGCTATGATAATAACTGTAATCTAGAATGAGGTATCTAATACCTTCATGAGCCAGTGGAAGTCGGTGTAGATGCAAGTAGGGTAGGTCTCGTCGACTTCGATGACCGGCAAGAATTCTTCGCTCGTCACCAGCACTTTGTCTTCGTGGTATAATATACACGCCAAGTAGACGCCCCTGTAAGGAAAAATATAGTGGTTAGTAAATAATGATTTTATCACGCTCGAGAAATGGGGTACGTAAATAGTAAAAAACTAGTGGTAGGTCTCTCATAAGTGAGAGTCTGATGGATGAGGGCGGCCTAGAACCGGTCCCTATGACGCTCAATGGTGGAGGCCTATTTCCAGCAGTGGATGATTCCTGGCTGAAATGATGATGTGAGATTCCGCCTGGATAGGTACGACCGCAATGTCTAATTCTGTGTAGTTACTGTTGTGTTTTGGTTTGAAGAACATTGTAGCCAGTGTAACTACTGGACATAATGAGATTTCTGACTTAACATCTCATGTCTCAGGATGGCGAACGCAGTGGTATACCAAACAATACTTTGTAATTCAAGTTGTTGGATGGTGATTCTGTTGTTTACGGGCGGTTGGATCGCTTACCATCAGGCAAAGGGCAAGCTCGTCTCGTCATTGAAAGTAATAAAAAAATGAGTAAAATAGTAAATTTACATTTCGGAAGTAATTTTAGCTTCTGCATACCTGCGCAGGTTCTTCTGGAATTTGCTTGCGGCGGTGAAGAGCTGCCGTATGGTGGCGGTCTTCTTGCGCGGGTGTCGGGGCGGCGCGGCGGGACGGCAGCGCGCGCCCGCGGCGGCGGCGGCGAGCGCCTCGAGCGCGGCCGCGCCCCGCCGCCGCGCGCGCGCCGCGAGCGCACACGTCGCGCCAGCCTGCGGGCCACGACACGTTACACACACTACTAACTACAGCGCGCCCGCGGCGCGGCGGCGAGCGCCTCGAGCGCGGCCGCGCCCCGCCGCCGCGCGCGCCGCGAGCGCACACGTCGCGCCAGCCTGCGGGCCACGACACGTTACACACACTACTAACTACAGCGCGCGCCCGCGGCGGCGCGGCGAAGCGCCTCGAGCGCGGCCGCGCCCCCTGCCGCCGCGCGCGCCGCGAGCGCACACGTCGCGCCAGCCTGCGGGCCACGACACGTTACACACACTACTAACTACAGCGCGCGCCCGCGGCGGCGCGGCGAAGCGCCTCGAGCGCAGCCGCGCCCCCGCCGCCGCGCGCGCCGCGAGCGCACACGTCGCGCCAGCCTGCGGGCCACGACACGTTACACACACTACTAACTACAGCGCGCGCCCGCGGCGGCGAGCGCCTCGAGCGCGGCCGCGCCCCCTGCCGCCGCGCGCGCCGCGAGCGCACACGTCGCGCCAGCCTGCGGGCCACGACACGTTACACACACTACTAACTACAGCGCGCGCCCGCGGCGGCGGCGAGCGCCTCGAGCGCGGCCGCGCCCCTGCCGCCGCGCGCGCCGCGAGCGCACACGTCGCGCCAGCCTGCGGGCCACGACACGTTACACACACTACTAACTACAGCGCGCGCCCGCGGCGCGCGGCGAAGCGCCTCGAGCGCGGCCGCGCCCCGCCGCCGCGCGCGCCGCGAGCGCACACGTCGCGCCAGCCTGCGGGCCACGACACGTTACACACACTACTAACTACAGCGCGCCCGCGGCGGCGGCGAGCGCCTCGAGCGCGGCCGCGCCCCCGCCGCCGCGCGCGCCGCGAGCGCACACGTCGCGCCAGCCTGCGGGCCACGACACGTTACACACACTACTAACTACAGCGCGCGCCCGCGGCGGCGGCGAGCGCCTCGAGCGCGGCCGCGCCCCGCCGCCGCGCGCGCCGCGAGCGCACACGTCGCGCCAGCCTGCGGGCCACGACACGTTACACACACTACTAACTACAGCGCGCGCCCGCGGCGCGGCGGCGAAGCGCCTCGAGCGCGGCCGCGCCCCTGCCGCCGCGCGCCGCGAGCGCACACGTCGCGCCAGCCTGCGGGCCACGACACGTTACACACACTACTAACTACAGCGCGCGCCCGCGGCGGCGGCGGCGAGCGCCTCGAGCGCGGCCGCGCCCCCTGCCGCCGCGCGCGCCGCAACACGTCGCGCCAGCCTGCGGGCCACGACACGTTACACACACTACTAACTACAGCGCGCGCCCGCGGCGGCGGCGAAGCGCCTCGAGCGCGGCCGCGCCCCCGCCGCGCGCGCCGCGAGCGCACACGTCGCGCCAGCCTGCGGGCCACGACACGTTACACACTACTAACTACAGCGCGCGCGCCCGCGGCGGCGAAGCGCCTCGAGCGCGGCCGCGCCCCGCCGCCGCGCGCGCCGCGAGCGCACACGTCGCGCCAGCCTGCGGGCCACGACACGTTACACACACTACTAACTACAGCGCGCGCCCGCGGCGGCGGCGAGCGCCTCGAGCGCGGCCGCGCCCCCGCCGCCGCGCGCGCCGCGAGCGCACACGTCGCGCCAGCCTGCGGGCCACGACACGTTACACACACTACTAACTACAGCGCGCGCCCGCGGCGGCGGCGGCGAGCGCCTCGAGCGCGGCCGCGCCCCCGCCGCCGCGCGCGCCGCGAGCGCACACGTCGCGCCAGCCTGCGGGCCACGACACGTTACACACACTACTAACTACAGCGCGCGCCCGCGGCGGCGGCGGCGAGCGCCTCGAGCGCGGCTGTTGTTTTAAGTTTAGCGCAATTTTAGCATAATTTCTATATTTTTTTAGCACATAAAACATGGAAAAGGGAAAAGTTACTCACTGCTCGGCACCACGCTCCTCGGCACAGAGACGGTGAAAGGGCCCCAGCCCTTGATATTCCCAGCCGCGGCCCTGAAGAAGTATCGCCGGCCGCGCGTCATGCCCGCAGCTAACACCTTCGTACCGCTACTAGTGCCGGACGCTGCCACCTCCCGTGACCCGCACACGTTGGAGAAATCCGCTCTGGAAGACCATTCCACTGGAAAGATGGAATAATTTTAATACGTCATATAGAATTATATAACATTAAATAAATAAATTATTCAAACGTCCTAAATAAAAATATTATCGTATATTTTTAATAGCCTTATACATTGATTACAGGGTGCGGCGAAATTAAAAATTATACGTCGTGTTTATTTTTATTTTTTCTTTTTTATTGTTGCTGCTATTCAGCAGTGCACGCCGTTACCTGGTAGATGTAGAAGTCAGCAGGATAACATAAATAATAACCTTTATACTTGGTGACAGGCGGCGGATCCTTGTGCGCCGAGCCGCTCCTCGTGTCGCGCAGGCGCACGCTGACGGCGTGCGCGCCGCACACCTCGAGCTCGGGCGGCGCGGACGCCGGCGGGACGCGCAACTGCTGCCAGCCTAGCACCAGCCTCCTGGAGAACATATTTTAGTTAACCTTAACCCTTCATTGCATTATACTTATAATGCAATATACTAGTTAAATGCTCTAGATACATTAATAAGAAAGCGTTTATTTAGTTTCAGGCTTCAGCAGACACCAGCCACACATATTTTAGATCATGTTGACATTGTATTATTAAAAGAAACCACATACTTATTTTCTAGAAAATAAAAATAAAAAAGTATATGTTTCGAACAAAATAAATATTAATAAGAAGTAATTTTAATTTTACACGCCTGAATGAATAATGAAGATAAATATGTGGTGTCATTTAGTAACGCAATGCCGAAACGTTTCCATATACTCAAAGGAAATAGACCGAGTCTTACCTTAACGTCCTCACTCTCCGTTCCCAATGTTGCGCTTGCTTGTCTTTCTCGGAGCCGGTGCCGCCTGCGCAGCCCGTCGTGCCGGCCGCCTGACCACCTGCCGATGACCTGCGAAAAAATATATTTCAATGATTTTTTATAATTGATTCATATTATTATCATTATTTTAGAAATGTATTTATTAATATATTTCTAAAATACCTACAATAATGAATTATTGAAACAAAAATGTGACATAATTCAGTAGTTTCAACTTACAAATACTACATAGATAGAGAACGAGTTTAAGTTAACTTCATATCCTTTTAGATTATGCACAAAGTTTTAACGGAAACTTTACAGGAGTATGTAATATTGTGAACGAGTGACACTTTAAAAATAAAAGAACAAGCACATAATTATATTATACATATTTTTATTATCTTTATTATGCCTAATATAATTAGCGTCTCAGACGATGCACCGGTCCATCGGTAAATCGAGTTTGTTACACTCGCTGACACTTTTTGATCATCTTCTACACCAGAGGTTCCCAAACATTTTTTTCCCATAGACCACTTTTAAAATATTGCTGGTTCCGGTGGTAATTTTTTTAGTTTGAAGGCGAAAGTGTATTACCAATACCGCCCAGCCCTCGTGGGGGGCGTCTGTATAGTTATGTTGGAGACACCGTACCTTATGAGCCATCAATACTCGAGAACTATCATTATTATCTAGATACATTGATAGGTGAAGTCAAGCCAATATCTTAGTACTTTATTATTAAACCAAATACATTTTCATGGACCCCTGCTTACCAATTGGAAATCCCCATTTTTGGTCACACTAATTATGACCCCCTCCAGTCTCGCGTGGACCCCTGGGGATTCAACTAGACCACTTTGAGAACCAATGTTCTACATCGAAAATAATGATCATTACCTCTAACTGTATTAAAATATAAAATGAAAATAGAAGAAGACACTTGACATGAACGATGATTAATTGTCGTTTGGGCGGCGGCCACACGATGCTAGATTGTTTATGGTCTAATTTTATTACGTTGACAGTTTGATTTTGAACGAGTTTCTTGCGCTTCTTTGTAGCGGTAACAGGTTTCGAACCGTTGGAGGATTTTGAAGATCATAAATTAAAAGAACTGCATCTGGCGTAGTTTTTTCTCGGGTTTGATCCGGGTGAGGTAATATATTGAGTTTTTCTGCCTAGTATTAGCGTGGAGTGTAGAATTTGTGCCGAACACGGCTATGGTCATGCTCCCTATTAACAGTTTACCAAAGCTAGTGAAAAGTGAGATAACAATTCCTCCTATGCGTGAAAAGTGAAAAATGCTAAGTATGGTGCTATATTCCCGAGAGTCGATATTGGGCCGTAAGACCGGTGAAACCAACATAATCGTTCCACTCAACCTGTGGCAGTAGTAGCTTTAATACGTTTTTTCAGTGAAAAAATGTATGTATGAGGAGGTTAGGTTAAAAGGGTCACTAACACGTACCTGGTCCCCACCGAGGTAATCCTTGTGCGCTTGGTATCCACACCGAATGCATGCCCATGCACGGACATTTGTCGGGGCCCTAGGCACACAGTCTAGTGTATACTTCATGGTTGCCAATTCAGATTGAGGCGTATGAAGGCTCTCGAACATTTTCTGACCTTCTTCCCTACTCCCATACTAAGAGGGTTCTTTTTCCTTCGCCCTCACGTCTTTCCTCAGATATCTCCTTCAGATTCCTACAGTAGCTAAACCGGGGAATCCCCAAGACTGTAGTATCGCCAGTATCCCATTCTCAAGTTTCCCTCGGTGTTGACTCGGGGTCTGATACAAAAGAAAAAACACGTACCTGGTGCAAGCATCCTCCCTACAACTCCTCTCTGGAGCGCAGCCGACAGCTTCGTGTAGTTTCGCTTCTGCCTCTCGCGCCAGTCTGCGTAGATGAGCGCCCAACGTCTCAGAACTTTTGACTGAAACAATCATTGCTACTTAAAATTGAATTTCTTGCTTTAGATGCCGATTTAGTTAGTTCTAAAATTGTTAGTGGTAAAAATTCTAAAATCAATGAATTGTTAGTTTGAACAGACTGTTTGAAGGGTCCCACATTTGAACATTTAAACCCTCGCTTTGCTCATGATTAGCTTCGTTTTAAAATAAAATTAACTTATTTAAAATATTTCACGGAACATTTGCTTCTAATTAATTTGATTCGATCATTAATACGATATATTTAAAATCGATAATGGAAATAATATTGAAAAAAATCATTTTGATAAATTAGACTATAATTGCATACCTAATATAATATATTATAGGTACTATAAAAATTAGTGTTTATTAGCCCCGTTCCGCGCCTTAGATACATTCGCGATATCTACACTAATAAATAAAATTATAACAACTCAATGGCTCTAATTTTTTGTATTAAAGAACTGTTAATAAACTTCAGAAGTAATTACAAGAATTCTTTAGATGCCATAGCAAATAACGGAGAACAGTATGTAAGGTATTTGTTTCAAACATTCGACCCGTTGATTGAATTTGTTCGACTCAACACAAGTCAATGGGAAATAAAACACGCGAGTAGGTTTGTTTGAATCGGTTCCACGTTTGTACAGCTGTGGTGTAATTAATTTACCAATAAGTGGGAAAGGGGACTTTTCTTAAGGTACAGTTACCAATAAATATTACATCATGAGGAAGGAAAACATCCTAAGGGAACCCGCATATCTGAGAAATTCTCTACAAGGATTTTAGGTATGTGAAGTCTCTCAAACCGCACTCTAAAACTTGACGGAAGAACTGCACCATATATTATGTACCAGTGGCGAAGGGTGAAATTTATTTAAAGGCTTCCTTTGTTGTGTTGACACAACATGTAGATACTAATATGCATAAATGCGGGTAAATCGTTCTAATGATAATTAGTCTTACAAAAAAAAAAGCCGTCAAGAAGAAGGCGGAAAGAAGAATCGGATTATATGGACCCTTCTCCACTGGTATTTACCCTAAAGTCTCAGAGACAACACACCAAATATATTTTCTATATTACAGTCACGAAATTAATGTATTTTAATTCATTTTTGATATTTGTTTTCCTGTTTGTAATTTCATTATTTCATCGAAACGTAATCTAACGTCAACCAAATATTTCCACGAAATATAACAACCAAAACGCTTCCCTTATTAACATTTTTATAAGGTTCATAATTCCACACTGTAATAGGGATGTTTCGCATGATCCGCCATGTCGTAAACAAATTTTGAAATATTTTCTCGGTATTGGGGTGTATTATAAGTTGGCGGGATGGGGTCCTGATATTTTATGATATACTAGCTATTGCTTCCGGATTTGTCCGCGTGATGGGGTTTTCTGGGGATAAAAGTCCCTCTATATATTTCTTCGGGATAGAAAGTAACCTATAACCTTCTCAGGGTCTCAAACTATCTCCATACCAAATTTCGTTTTGTTATATCCCGTTTTATGTCACGTCCCGTGGGAACGGGATAAAAAGTTATAAATAGTGTCACTAACACAACTTTCTTTTATATATATAGATTAGTGAAGTTCGACATTTAAAAATTTAAAGTTCCATATGCAAATCGACAAGGAGACTAAATTTTTATTTAAATATTTATTTTAAGCAAAGGAGACAATCTCTATTGTCGCTTTCATATAAATCCGTGTTTGCAAAATTAAAAGTTAGTATTCTAAATCAGTAACCAAGAAATCAGCGAGACAGTTTTATCGTTCAAAATTTACCAGAAAGTTCCATTTCATGAATTCAGTCGCAAAAATATTTGCTTCGAATGGCGCTATGAATGCCTATTCGACAGCATTATTTCGTATTCATGCCTTCCACAAGTAAAATATCATTTTATTCATACAAGCCCGTATTACAAGCATTTCTCTTAGACGGAGATATATTGGGCAATCTAAGTTCCCTGAAGATGTATATTCTACCGTGTCTGTGTTCATAAAAACTTATTTCTCAGGATAGTGCCGAAATTAGCTTTACACTTTTTTATGTACACAATATTCTGTGTCAGGGCTTGGGACATTGATAAAACTGTAATGTACGTTGGAGTCTTAGTTAGTTTTTCTATAAACATATCTTATGTTTACGCGAATGTTATATATTGGAATAAAACTATTTACAGATTTTATTGCAGTTGTTTTTTTCCTGTCGTTTCGAAGACTGCAGCCTTCATGGTCACGGAGTCATTAGTTTATCTTATTTGCAACGTTACGCAGTGATTTGTCATTTAAAGTTGGGGTTATGTTGCTTGTTACACCATTGTGTGACAAGATGTCACAGCTTCCTTAGATATTAATACAAAAATAATACATTTACAGAAAATATGCAAATATTTGCATTAAAAACGTGCAAAGCATGATATTACAAAAGCGCAAAATTTTTGTATGACAATCTTCCCAATGTCCGCTCTATATAATCTTAGAACTATTTGTAGAAAACACTCAGTCATATTACCTTGAGCGAAGGGTGATTTTTATAAATCTCTTTATAATCTCGATAAGATAGTTCAGTATGTCAGTTTTTACTAGAACGTGGATATCTCATTCGATACTGATAAACGTAATCGTAAACATAAGTGATGTAATCCGCAAAATATATGATTTTTTTATCATTATAGTTGACTGTTGATATAGATCATCATTATCAGATTCATGCAGCATGGTTTTCGTTTCTTTCTTATTTTTTTTGCCTGAATTTTTCTGGATTCACAACAATACAACAATATCAGCCATTATTATTTACTGTCCCACTGCTAGGCACGGACCTCTTGTACTACTGAGAGGGATGTATCCTTGGAATTCGAACCGCGGACATTCGTCTCGGCAGTCCGTTTCACACCCACCTAGATTGTCGGCGCTATTTTTTTTCTGGATTTGCTAGTTAGTAATTGATATTCTTATAATTGAATTAAGCAGCTTGCCCTAAACAACTTCTAAAATGAGCAAAAAATACCTATAGGTTTCGATTTGTAGAATTCAGAAATCCTTTACGCAAAGTGGTAGATTTATATTTATAGGTAAACATAGATTCGGATCCATCCCCGAGGGTATCACAACCCGATAAATCAATAAACTTGGTTGACGACTTCTGTCCCTAGGGTTGCTAACGCTTTACTTTCCAGCGTTTCGTGTTATTGTTACGACTTGTATCGCTTATTCTCTTTGAGATCGTGTGTGACTTTGTTGGTTTTTTTTTTTTAAGATATACTTAGGTCTAGTATGTAGAATTGATGGCATTCGTGTAAACAAGCTTCATCAATAAATATAGGGTTGTCACTGAAATATTATTTTGTGAATGATTTTTCATAAATATCTACCTGTTGATATTATTAACCTATTAATATTTAAAATTACAGTTTACAAATTAGAAAATCATATAATGATAATTTTGTGATAAAAAATCCACTGGTTTGACGTCAAATCGTCGACAAGTCTTTATAGATTAGAAAAATTAATTTTGCATCATGTTTGAAAAAGTATGTTGTGCCACTACAAACCCACTTTGGAGTCAAATGACAGCTCCAAAAATACCATATAAAACTTATTTTACTAGTCTTTGGTCTATTTAACTATGACTGGATAATGATGGTAAATCATCCCCGACATTCATGAAGAGGGCATAGTTAAGAAAAGATATGGGAAAAGGGTTCAATCTGAATGCTTGGCCACAAAACGTGCAGTCTACCTTAAATGAAAATCAATGAACAACTCTCGTCACTTTCAACATTAAAAAACAAAACATTTTCAAAGGCAAAGTTTTGTTTTTGTTATAGAAGTTATTCACCCATTTTTTCATAAACACCTACGGCACAATTTCTATACAATGTTTACAAAAGGAAAATCAGTGCTTTGTGAACAAATGGCCGATTAGATAAACGATTGAGAACAACACGTTGAAATCAGTGTTTTTGTACATCAATCATAAAAATATGCAGTTATTTATGCGTGAGGACTTAATGACGAAGATTTGAAAACAATTTTTTTACACGAGCACTGAAAAGACCCCGCTGCACCTGCAGTCTTATAAAAAAATCGCAAAGCTATGCTTAGTTACGTCGGGAATAGTCTGCTCTTAAACACTTAACCACCGGCGATATTTAACTTTAACAGCTATTTAAGCAATGCTTAACCACCTCTTAACGCTAAAACAAGATTATAAGTAAAACTTTTGGTAATCAGTGGCTAAAGCAAAAAAAGCGGCGATAGCCTAGTTGGTTGTGGAACGGACTGCCGAGACGAATGTCCGCCGGTTCAAATCCCATGGGTACAAACCTCTGACTTTTCTAAAAAAATATGTGTATATTCTTTGTGAATTATCGCTTGCTTTAACGGTGAAGAAAAACATCGTGAAGAAACCTGCACACCTGAGAAATTCTCTATTAGGAATTTGCGAGGGTGTGTGAAGTCTACCAATCCGCACTAGGCCAGCGTGGTGGACTAAGGCCTATTCCCTCTCAGTAGTAGAGGCCCGTGCCCAACAGTGAGACAGTATATAACACAGGGCTGATATTATAAGCAATTGATTAAAACATAAGAGTTTATAAGTAAGACTGCTGGTGAGAAGTGGAGTAGGGTCCAATAAAATGTCGGCTACAAGAAATAATTATCTTTCACTAATCACAATAAAAACATGACTTATTTAATTATATGAATTAATGAATTAAACATAAATTACTCCCTAATTTTGGTTTTAATTGAAACCTTTAGATGAACGGACCAAATTAATATAACGAAATGGTAATTCGAGAACACCTGGGACGCTGGCTTAATTTCCACTTGAGGCACGGAAAGTATTAAATTTGGCAAGCCACCAACTGAGAATAGAGAATGTTATTGCTTCCTCGTAAAAAATGAGGAGATATAAGATTGTATTCTCAACATTCCTGTTTTATGTTATCCCAATAATTAATCAAATTATTTTCCTACTTATAATACAAGTGCGAAGGTTTATGGAAGAAATAATTTATTTGAACATGTAAACTGTTATACATTATTTAAATCCGTCAAAGATAACTCTACCACCGGTTCGGAATGCATTTCTCACCACAGAAGAACGGAAGTTGTTGTTGTTGAACGTGGAAGTTTAGATATTTCTTAGAAGTAAACGCAAAAATCACTGAATCTAAGTGAATGATATTTGGTAAATAAATTCTGGATTAACATATTATATGCAACTTTTTTTACCCCAAATAGTCATTGTAGGATATTTGCTCCGTGAATGATCTTTGACGCAGAAGAATCCGCGAGCAACAACTAGTAACATAATATTGCAATCGTTTGAAAATTGAAAAAACAGTCAAATCAGTACCAATAGACTTGTAAACAAAAAATCTAATTCTGGTATTCTTAAAAAAATAATTCAACATTTTTTTTTGTTCGGGCAGAGTAACCCCACTGCTTCTGATGGTGAGCAGTGTGGTGTCCACAGTGTCATCTGGCGAGAGATGGTCATCTCTCACTACAATTGTACATAAATAACTCCCTAATATTGGTTTTCATTGAAAGAACAGTCACTCATTTACATGGAGAAAATTTTTGTACACATTTGTTTTGACTGTGGCATATTGGTAAACACGTTTGAAAAAATATTTAGTCATCGATGGATGATGGTTTCGATAAAATTTATGTCGATTAAATTCCGCTATCTGGTTGTCGGATTTTACTCCGATTGCTGATTATTTTCTGAGAGTATGTGCAGAATTATTAGATATGGAACTGTTAAAGGAAATATGATGATATTTTCATAAATAGGATCACGCCTTTTTTCCATTTTAAGGGTCGGCAGTCGTATAAACCCCACATTCCGCTAGCCATGTTAGGTCGTATAGATACTAGTCTTTTATCATTTAATGCACACAATCCTAGACTCCAACTTGATAGGATAATGTACGAGTCTAAGTACCAAAAAATCGTAGATTCATTACAATAAGATAAATATTGCTATTTTTACTATTCTAATTGTTATTGTCACCGCCTAATGTTAAAAATTTCCTGAATCAATTTAAAAGCAATGTAAAGTAAAATCTATGTAATTTGGAATACCTCGCTGCAGTACATCGTATTGACTTAGTGCACTGCACGAGCTCCCTAGCGAGCTAATAAGCTTGTGTCAGTCCGCAATAACGCTTGATAGGAGAACGTTCTGAGCCATCAAGTAAACACAGTATGACCTTCCTTGGAGTATTGGAAACACTAATGAATGGTGGTAGGATATATTTTATATCTCGGATAGCGACCAACGTATACAAGGTGTTAAAACCATTAGTGACTTCACACACCCTTAAAATTCCTATAGGGAATTTCTCGGGTACGCAGGTTTCCTCACGATGTTTTCCTTCACCGTTAAAGCAAGCGATAATTCACAAAGAATACACACACAATTTTTAGAAAAGTTAGAGGTGTGTGCCCTGGGGATTTGAACCTGCGGACATTCGTCTCGACAGACCGTTCCATACCTATAAACTATGTATTATGAAATATAAACATTTCCCATCAGTTGAAACTAGGGTTGCCACCTTTTTTTTGAGCAAATAAAGTACATCAGTAAATTGAATGTAGAAAAAAAAGTACATGGTGTCAAAATAAAGTACAAATGATTTCTTCTTTATTATTCTGCTTATAAATATATATATTATATTTGAAAACTTTTAACAAATAAAATTAATATTTCAAATTTAAATACATTTTTTTTTCGTCTCGTAATTTAATATTCTACATCACAAAATTTAAAATTTCTCTGTGAATGCTGACGTAGAAGGAATCGACAATAAAAATGAATTTAATGCATACAATTAAAAAAAATATGCTTATCAAATACTTGCTGCCATTTTTGTACTATTAATTACAGCTGTTTTACGCAAAAATTCTTACAAACAGCCCTAGAGGAATCATATCATGGTAAATAAAGTCTTTTCGCGTACTTTATTGTTCTCATAAAGTATAGAGTACAATTACCCGAAATAACGTACAATACTTTATTATAAAGTACGGGTGGCAACCCTAGTTGAAACTGTAAAGTCCACTCCACTTACCATCAGGTGTAGTGGGGTCATAATGCCGTTCACGTATAGAAGAAACAAAAAACAATCGAAAGATGATTCAAATTGCATTGTGATAAGTTACTTTCCATTACCATCTAACTATATAGTTTATAAATACGTTCTTATTACGATTCATGTATTATTCCGTGCCAAAATGTAAACCTAGTTTATTATTCAGAACAGTAAGTTTAAAAGTTAATTATAGTTCTACAAACTATCCTCCAAAAAATTCTGAAACCGAGTTCATAGTTAAACCCGAAAAAATCCAAACTTTCTAGTGGCAGTCGTCGGCGAATATTTACCGTCCACGATAGCACTTTTTGTGGAGTGTGCTTGCCTGAAGGATTAACAGCTTCACTGGACGAGGACGAAATGCTGAGCTAGTCTGCTCGAAACCTCATCGACTCATTACTCGACGGTCCGTGAATTTGAATGGTTCTTTCACAGATTTAGAGTAGGCTTTCGTGCATTCTAATTTGATCGTAATAGTTTTGTAATTAAGGTTAAAATTGTATTTTCTGTTTCTATTATTGTTTACCGAATTTAGAGGTAAAAAATAAAATTAAATAATTACAGTAGGTATGTATTTTATTTACAAATTAATTTTGAGTTATACGATTTGAAAAACGCTCTTGATTAACTTGATATAGGAATTAAGGTCTATATGTCACTGTGATATAAGCTGTGCGAAAAGTGTGTCCATTATTGGCGTCTCGCCCTAACCCCTTGAATAACGACATGATGTCATGTTTGTTAGAAAATTCCTTTGTTCATGTCAATACACAGAATACAAGATGGACTGAAAAATATACGTCTCGTTTTCCTTCCCTAAGTATGGATTAATTCCACCTGGGTAATAAGAATTGTGCAATTTGCAATACTGGTTTTAGTTTCAATGTTATATATGCTTGTATTCTAGATGCAGTAATGTCAGTAAAATATATTTACTTAAGGCCTCACTTTACTACAACTAAATTAAAAGTGACATCACATATTTCACACACAAACAGAGCACGCATTTATCCCCGAAGGGGTATGCAGAGGCGCAACCAGGGCACCCACTTTTCAGCAAGTGTGTTCCGTCCCATAAAAATTGTAGACTCCGGGCTGATACTGAGCAGAAAAATCCAAATAGCACTTTGCCTAGCCCGGGACACAAACCTAGGACCTCAGAGCGCTGCTCTATTGCGCACACAGTACAACTACGCCACCAAGGCGGTTACAGATTTTTTTGCACGTAAGTTATGATATCTTTATAATTTAAGCTTCTTTTAGTCGATCAAGTGTTTGCAGAATTTTTTTTTAAACCACGTGAGGGTCTCATCCAAATTGAATGTCTGGTTTATAAATTACTTCGATTGTATCGGACACTGCCGTCTAAGTTCTAAGTAACTCCATAGTAACGATAAAGTGACAAAGTTTTGCTAATAAATCCTTATCCTGTGCCAGACGACACTTCCCTGAGATTTAACGCGATAAGTTCGCCTTTGTACCACCTGACGGACTTAGCTGTGATTCTGCTTGCTCTAAATCGGGGTTTTAAAAAAGACAAACTAACACACCTCACGCATTTATCCCCGAAGGCGTATGCAGAGGCACAACATGGGTAACCATTTTTCGTCAAGTGTGTTCCTATGATGTGATAGGACGTGAGCATATCGCCATATCGGGCACAAATTTCAGACTCCGGGCTGATACTGAGCAGAAAAACCCAAATCTCACTATGCCCGACACGGGATTCGAACCCGGGACCACAGAGAGCTGCCGTACCACGCATGAAATAAACTACGCCACCGAGGCAGTCGGGGTTTTCATTGTCACGAAAACTTGCAGAAGTTATCTTACAAGCAATTCTTACCGTGTAGTCGGTTACAGCAAACTGACTTATACGGCGACTTGCTGCGAGTCGAATGCGTATTGAATTATTGAACTATTACTGCTAGTGAAAACGCATCAGGAAGTTCTCTGTAGAGAACGGCATGAAGACCAAAATCTTTTTTCGTTAGTGGACATTCATCTGGAACCCACTCACTAGGTGCTGTGGAGTTATTACTTAGTACTTTAAGGAGTAGGTGTTGTTGTATTTGTAGTATAAAGTAGTGTGACCGAAGAGAGCCCGGTTCCTAACAAGGCCCACCATGTATGTTTTTGATATTTCTTAATGATATAGACGGATATTTTGTTACTTTTTTTATTATTAAATTTTATAATATGAAGTAATACGTGTAATTTAATTATATGTTTTTATTTAAATTTGCAATGAAACGATTTTATGAAGGATTTAAAATCAAGTAGGCCTTTAAGGTGGTAGCTCAAGGTCCATTTTCATACATTTTGTTTCGGCTTTAATCTGGGTAACTAAACAAGTATTGGCAAGTAAAGAATTTAAATTCACGTCTAGTTAGTGATTAGTTCTCGCAGTTGAGAAGAAAAATGTAAAAATAATTAATAATCATGGATATTTCTGCCTTTAAAATTTCGTCATATTAAATTTTAAAGGCCGAAATATCCATGATTATTAATTATTTTTACATTTTTCTTTCAACTGCGAGAACTAATCACTAACTAGACTTTAATACTTGTTTAGTTACCCAGATTAAAGCCGAAACAAAATGTATGAAAATGGACCTTGAGCTACCACCTTAAGTGTTCCGTTACCTTACCTTATTATATATTTTTTTGGCCTTAATATGTTAACAAAATGATTGATTAGTCATCATTATCGCACTTTTTCTACTAGTAAACGAATAAGGATGAAAACATACGGATAGACCATATCCATGATATACATACTTTATTTTCGATTAAATACAGTTCCAGCGCGACATACCGCCAGCTTGCGTGTGAGTAGCACCGCGAGTAAAAACTAGTTCTACACTGCAATTCAAATTGAACTCCGGAGCCAAACGTATCACAGCTATCAAAACTTGTTTGGCATCGTGCACCTTGTTTGAACATTTATGTCCGGGAGGCCAAGTTTGTTCAGTACACTGTGGGAATGCGCATTGATGTAGGGTGAGTTCGGGGAATGAGTGAAGAATTTAAAACAATGATTTATGTTTACGCGAATGTTAGACGGAAATAATAATATTTTACGCATTTTCTCGCGGTTTTTTATCTTATTAGTTCGCTCGGTGAGAACGAAGGTTGCAGTTTTGGAAAGTCGGGTGAAAATAATAATATAAATAACCGCAAAAAATCCGTAAAATAGTTTTATTTTGATGAATTTAAAAAAAAATTACAGTCCTATATTGAATCTTACTAATATTGTATGAAGACGATGATATTTTTCTTTATGTTCTATAATATAGGCTCTTGCAGTCAACTCTTCTTAGAATGAAATAAAATGAAAACCGAAAAAAATACTCGTCGCATACAAATCAAATTCAAAAAAATAGATGGAGTTTTGTGTAATTTTTGTGAGCATAACGATGGTATGGAGTAAACTTTATGTTTATAGCTTTTCCTTTCGAGTGCCGCGTATATTATGGAAAGCCATCCTTATTAATATTGTAAATGTGAACGATTGTTAGAAAACCCAAAAAATACTTAACGGATTTGGATCAAATTTGGTACTGCAGGATTTGCATATACGCTACTTTTTTTTTTAATAGAAAGTCATATAGGGCTTTCATTCCACTGCTTTGCGGGCGGAGCCAGGAGCACAATTTAGTATGCATTCTACCTTTATACGAGCAGAAGTTGAGAATAACATCTAGATACTATTATCTATATTCTAGTACTTACATTGCGTGCCTTCCTTGGCGCCGAACTCCATGAGCATCTTGACGAGCGGCCTGTTAGTCGAGAGCACCGCCACGTCCAAAGGCGACAGCCCGTCGGCGTTGAGGCTGTAAACAATTACTTTTTACAACCTTCATAATTAATTTGAAAGAGACCAGAGACTCGAGATTTAAAAGAAAAAAGCCTCGAGTATTTGATATAAATTTCACTTCCACCTCTACGCGTTTATGAGAAAACGGGACGGACACAGACGGACACCTCTACGCGTTTCTAAAAAAAACAGGACTCGTCAAACAGATGAACAACAAAGAGATCCTATAAGGTCTCCTTTTGAGGTACCTAACCGTGAGAAATAGTCCTTAGGCCACTTTTATTTCTTAGTTTAAAAGTTAACGTTGTCAGTACAAGAAATTAGTTCCATATTTTATAACAGGGGCATTCCACGTGAAGCGGGCACGAAAAAAAACTCGATGTCTCAGATTTTCGTAATATTTGATTATGTTATACCTGTATATGTCCTCGATCCAGATACAAAATATTATTAAAGTGTAAAGCCTGGTAAGCGAGTTAAAGGACTTTGAAGTATTGACTGGCCGGCTGGTATACGCCACTTCGAATCCAATTATCAAGTTTTTAAATGTTACAATAAAATAAATAAAGCAATGAAATAAATACTTCATTTAATGAGCTTTTTTATTGTATTTTTGGAAATTGAAAAATGTTTTTTTTTTCTTTGAAAAAAATGTGTTTGAAAGTTTCAAACTTGAATTTCACAAAGTTGGCATATTTATATATTTTTTTATTTTTTTTCTAAAAATAGCTACTATTGTATAGATAATCCCTGCGAAGTTTCATAATGGGCTGAAAAGTAGTTTAGGAGCTAGACCGATTACAGTGCCGAAGCGCGGCGGTCGCCAGAAAGAGCGAAGTAGTAAAACTTTCAATTAAACGAAATACTTTCGATTAGAGTATTTTATCATGTTTTGCATCGCTCTAACGATTCAATTACATCTGATTATAATATAAAAAAATATATTTATATTACTGACGGTGCACAACAACATTTGAAACTTGGCAAGGATAATATATATATATACAATATTGGCTATTTTAGTAGAAAAAAGTTATTATATAAATATGCCAACTTTGTGAAATACAAGTTTGAAACATTAAAATATATATGAATAATAATAATAAATAGTAGTAGTAATAATAATATGAGTTTGTGGCATTGATGTTCTAGCCTACATGTATAAGCGGTCGGGTATCGTGATGGCTTTGTTTAATGCGTTATGTAAACTAGCCTGTGTCTCCAGGCGTTTTAGGTTACCACCGAGACCGTCAAATTGCCCTTCTGCCATGTGAAGTGGCACGAAAATGAAATTCTGCATCTTTACCACAATCCTGTTTGAAATATAACAAGTTAATACAATTAAATCTTTTAAAATGTTGTTGTGCACAGTCAGTAATATAAATATATTTTTTTATATTATAATCAGATGTAATTGAATCGTTAGAGCGATGCAAAACATGATAAAATACTCTAATCGAAAGTATTTAGTTTAATTGAAAGTTTTTACTACTTCGCTCTTTTGGCGACCGCCGCGCTTCGGCACTGTAATCGGTCTAGCTCCTAAACTACTTCTCAGCCCATTATGAAACTTCGCAGGGATTATCTATACAATAGTAGCTATTTTTAGAAAAAAAATAAAAAAAAATATAAATATGCTAACTTTGTGAAATTCAAGTTTGAAACTTTCAAACACATTTTTTTCAAAGAAAAAACATTTTTCAATTTCAAAAATACAATAAAAAGCTCATTAAATGAAGTATTTATTTCATTGCTTTATTTATTTTATTGTAACATTTAAAAACTTGATAATTGGATTCGAAGTGGCGTATACCAGCCGGCCAGTTAAAACTTCAAAGTCCTTTAACTCGCTTACCAGGCTTTATACTTTAATAATATTTTGTATCTGGATCGAGGACATATACAGGTATAACATAATCAAATATTACGAAAATCTGAGACATCGAGTTTTTTTTCGTGCCCGCTTCACGTGGAATGCCCCCTTGTTCAGCATGATGAGATTTTTTATTTTCCTGGTCAGGCTATTAAGGATAATAATATGTCTAACTGAATGACGCGAGCCGCCGCTTATTTTATGGTAAGCGCTACGGCGGACCGTAAACAGAAGGTAGGCTACTTATTTTGAATTACAAAGTATGTCACTGTAATGCATTCGTCACCTGGACACATCCGTATTTATTTCCAACTGCTTATAGCGTGATGTTATATACAGTGGCGTAGTTTGCCATAGAGGGGTCCTATATCAAAATTTGTTAGAAACCCGTCAGGACAGTGCAAAACTTTTGGGAGACAGCTTACTTTATTTTAGGTTGGCCAAGGGACCTAAGGCTCGAGGGTCCTGCATCATTGATACGGTGGTAGCTACGCCTATAGTTATATAGCCTACAGCTAGATAAATAGGCTATCTAACGTAAAGATTTTTTTAATTCGAACCAGTAATTCTTGAGATTAGCGCGTTCAAACAAACGCTTCAGCTTTATATAAATGAATATATAAGGACAGGAAACTGGGTCACTATAGCGGGTTTTAACACCTTGTGTACGGTGATCGCTATCCGAGCAGATATATGACATCCTACCACCAGCACTTTACAATTTTCTGAGTTGAACTTTACAAGTCTTAACTCTAAAACCCATATAGTCTAACCTTTTCAAAAGCCGCAATAACGATTTATTTTTCACACCTGTCCGAAAAATCTGACCCGTTTCACAGTTTCCCAATATAGCTGTCGATGGAACGTGTGTGTCGAATAGATGCAATTCCCGAATGGACACTCAATCCCATTTCTAGTTGAAGACAAATTCAAAATTCAACTTGTAGTCGTCGGGCTGACCCCGCCGGTGTTTACCGATATCGATTGTAAGAGGGTTTAGATTTTATCGATACTTTTTTACATTCGAAATTTAAAAGACGGTTCGGTTTACGAGTATTCCGCATCCTAGAGATAGTAAAGATTTATTTTATTCCGCAATACGATTTTTCGATATCGGTAAAGATTTGCGAGTTGAACTTACGGATTTTATATGGGCTGAAGATTTTATTTTGTATGTTTAAGAATTTTACGGCTCACCTAATATATGTACCTATTGCAGCATGAAGGCGGATAGAGTGCGAATTATATAATCATTAAACATATTGTAATCATATTTCCGTCTCGAAAATGCCACTAAAATTATTGATTCTGTGCATCCTTCTAAAGTACACATAATTTAAAATAGCATCAAACTCTATTAGACAATTGAATAAACATTTTGGCAGATTACATTTTTTCGAAAGATCCAAAACTGTTTTTTTTTTAAATACTCGTAAATTCGTAAAACGATTTTTAATTATATTTTGCCTATTTTGAATCATGACAAGATTCGTCATATTAAAAAACTCACACATTTTTTACTTCACTCGGTTCACAACTAATCTCTGTACCGATAGAAAAACACGTATGTACAGTTCGTAGAAAAGTAATATCGTTTGTATCGACGGAAGTCGTGTCCGGATCTCGAGCATTGCTCGCCATAAATTATCCAGTCTGTCTCGCTTATAAAGCCCAATATAGCCAGACTGTTCCATATCTAATTGGTACGGTAAAGGTACGGACTAGTGACTTCCTCTGTTACTATACGTGTTGGTAATACAGTGTGTTTACATGAGTAATGTTCGCTGCCCTCGGGAATAACGCTGGGAGTGAGGTAAATCGGGAATGCGATATAAATGTATTTATTTACCTGTTAACGTCGACATCCGTCGACTCCAGGATGTTTCTCGCTTTGTCAAGATATCCATGTTCGACGGCTGCGAAGAGGGCTGCAATAAAAGATACATGTTAAACGTATTTATAATTTAAAATTCCATCGTCATTTTTATTTAAATGTGATAAAATGATTAAAATCAAAATAACCGATGAAAAAAGGGTCAAAATAATTAACTAAATCAAAATAAATCATAAAATAAAAAAAATACCGTGCAAATGTATGTTAACTTGTGCGATTTTGTCTTGTTGCGCACGCGCATCCTTCTGTTGGCGGCGCGTCGCTTTGTCGAGGTGCGGCGGGTGGGGTGCGCATGCGCTCAACGACGGCAGCTCACCCCCGCACCCTTCGAGCAGCGCGCCGTACTGGAGCTCTACACGATATGGAAACTTAGGTAAAATAAAAATAAAAAAACAAAAGAAAAAAGATAAAAACAATAATTCTGGTTTACTTAGTAACAAAAAAAAACCTTGCTACACTAATATAAATAAAGCTTATAACTCATTTGCTGATTAAAAACGAGTATTATGCAGCGAACTTGTGTTCCCGCAGATTTCCGCGGATTAAAGATACGTATGGGTAGTACATACAGCAGCTAACTTTTCAACTCGCCGGCATGCACGGAGATTAAAACACGATAGATAAAGACCGGGTATCACGTATAACGTTCAAGCAAATTTAACTTCAATCCGTTCCACTTAGCAATATTGTCTTACAGACTCAATACTTCGCGAAACGTTTCCTTTGCGAGATTGAGATAATTAATTTTATTGAGAACTTCCAGCATCCTACGCAGATAATGGCTCCGGTGACCAATTTGTCAAAGTTCCAGTAACTATGGCTGATTCAATCATTTCTAACATTGATTCAATATTGCATATTGTATGTTAATGCGTGTATAGGTTGTGAGTGCGTCTACATGGCATGTAAATTTTGATATCGTACATCTTGGTTTAACGTTACACAGTTTTATTCGCTTTGATATGAATATAGATGGTCTGGCAAAATGGGTTATTTTTGTACTTATTAAAAATTTGAAGTGTATAGTCTTGTAACAGCAGACCATAATATTCTGGATCGAATATATCAATGCACTACCATTGCACTGTTATAACTTTTTTATTCACTTGAACACCAAATAATTTTACTTATTTGTTGTTCAAGTGATATTAATAATTTTTTTTATTCACATCCAGGTTTACACTTATACTCGAGTTCTTATATTATGAGCGTCAATCCGTAGTTAACCACACGCTGTAAATATTGCAATCATACTAGTCAGGTGTACGGATTGCAGTACAGTTGAGTCGAACACAAAGAGTGTACGGAACGCCAGATCTAGTACGTAGTACATATCGATGTACACTACATTATTCGTGTAACTGATTAGTTTAATCTACTATAACCGTAATATTAGCGGTATATCATACTAATTAATTAATAATTGCTCTAGACCGGAATGATTGGCTCACATGGCCTATGTTCAGCAGTGAACGGCAACAGACTGATCCATTGATTGACCATATTAACTACTGTCGGTTCTTACGTGTTAATAAACATACAAAAACATGTTCTCGTAATCCCATCATATTATTGATTAAAAATAAATACATAACTAAGCCGGTCGGCATTTTCTATAGACTTCACTTTCTTTAACATCAGGTGCAGTGAAGCCACTTTCCCGAGCCATAATAAAAAAAAGAAACATAGAGCACGTGGACACTAAGTTGTGAACCTTTATATCTCGACCTAGTGCAGTATCATGGCTTATAATGGGTGTAATAAGCAATATTAGAGGCAATACGGAGACATAAATAAACGTTGTGGTTAATTACTGTGCTATTAAATAGAAGACAGGCTTGGTCGAGGTGATACCGATAAAGAAATACGATATAACGAGCAGTACCAACAATGACGTCTAAAGCTTCAATCTGCAATCTTTGCCAGCGGAATTGGATATCGACTACCATATAAATAAACTAAAAATCCTACGACAATGACATTGCGGCGAGTCTAGAATCAGTTATGGCAAGACAGCATAATTCTGATAACCCAGTCTCATTGATCGAAAATTGGTAAATAAATCTTACTCAATTATTCTGCAGCTCGCAAATACACATACAAAACATTACCTTCAAAGTTCAAAGCACTTAAGTACCTCACATTGTATTTACAGCGAATAATGAATGCCGATACTCAATATTATTTGCGGAACGTATCCGAATTCATCACGTTCAAGGTAAATACAATCGGCACCATGCATCACGATTAGCTTGTTACAAATCACCGCTGCAAGGTAAAATTTCAACGCTGCGGAATATTGACAAGTGTCAAATTCTGATTCAAGGAAGTTAATTACCATATAGCGTATCCTTATGGTGATTTCGTTGTGAGGAAAATATAGAAGATTTGGTACTAGGACTTGCTTGTATTTTGATTTTAAATTTATTACGTTCGATGCCAATCGGTATTGGAGCCTATATTATAGAGCTTTAAGATATTTTTTTTTATTGCTGCTTGAATGAAGATTCGATCTTGCCGTTCGCCTGATGGTAAGCGATACATAATAACATAATAATAACATCACGCATTTTATCCCCGAAGGGGTATGCAGAGCCGCAACTAGGGCACCCACTTTTCGCCAAGTATGTTCCGTCCCATGATGTGATAGGGGGCGAGCCCATCGCCATATCGGGCACAAATTCCAGACTCCGGGCTGATACTGAGCAGAAAAACCCAAATGGTAAGCGATACGACCGCCAATAAACAGTAGAGACACCATCCAACACCTTGTATTACAAAGTATTGTTTTGGTATTCCACTGCACTCGCCATCATGAGACGTGAGATGTTGTCTCATTATGTCCAATAGTTACACTGGCCACAATGTCCTTCAAACTGGAACACAACATTGACTACACACTGCTGCTTGGCGGCTGAAATAGATATTACGGTGGTTCCTACCCAGGCGGACTCTCACCAGCAAAGATATTTCGTAGTTTTTTTTAGACCAGTAAATTTCTTAATTATTTATTATTACTGTTACATTAGACAATTTATTTGAGGTAAAGAAGGTACTAGGAAGCGATAACACTGTGATTAGATCATTACTAAAATAGCCCTTATTGCTAATGGCGTTGAGTTTTCATTCCATTGAATCTTACCAACGATAAATTTGTCATTGCTAGTAAATATTCCCAAACTAAGGCTTGAGTTAAAGCCAGTTAGACTTAAAGAACACGTATAGGAAAATAAGAGTGGTATTAGAGATACAACCTTGTATCGCATGCAAATGTTGTTACAAATACTTTGGCTTCACACCGGCTGGATTTGTACCTTTATATCGTTCGAGTCTCTACAGACCTCTGGCTCAATAAGGGTCATTTTCGAATGAGGTCAGACTATTTTACTAACACGTAAGAGAGTACTGTGGGTAAGTAAAAACTAAGTCACTGTTCTGTTACTTAGTTTAAATACAATTCTTAGTATTCTAAATGTACAATTTTGTGAATATGTGAGTTTAAAATACATAATATGCTTAATTGATTTGGATGTTTTCATACAGATATCCTATATTTTAGAGTAACAAATACACTAAATGCTATCTTAAGTTTACGCGAATGTTAGACATTTAAATTAAACTTTAAATGTCGGTTTTAATATTTTACTTTTCTCCCGACGTTTCGAAGACTTTGCAGCCATCATGGTCACGGGGGGGACCACTCGAAAACCGCGATAAAATTCGTAAAATAGTTTAATTTAAATACGCTTAATTTCATCGGTGACATTTGAATTTAAAAATCTTATACCGAGAAAGAGGCACGCGAACGAATTTTAGATTAAAATATATTTTCGTTTTTTTGTCTTAACTATCAAATTCCATCTCGTGATAGTCATTAAAGCAAATAATAGAAACGGGAATGATTCAAGATGTTGTTCTTGCGTCAAAAATGACGAGTTATGATATTTAGATATGAATCAAACGATTAGAGTGTTGACACAACGATAGGGGGTTTATGTTTTCAATACGAATGATGTAGTGTTTTGATAGTAACGTCATTTAATTCAAAAAAGTAATTAATAATTAAGTAAATTTGTTGTAGTCATGAGTATTTTTCTTATTATGAGTCTGGTGACAGTCTTTCCTCAAATTACAGATTTTTATGGCTTTGTTCGACACTAGAACAATGCGTGTTGATAACAAAATATCTTATAATTTCTGCACTCCTAGTATCTTGTTAAATTCAAATGGGAATTTATAAAGTCGTAAAGGTGCGTTTGTGAGTAAAACAGGTAGTCAAGCAATGGATCCCAACAACTACACTAACCATCCGTTATTGATAAATATAAGCCAATCAAAATAACTAATTTGTAAGCATGTCAAACAAAATGTATGCTAATAGATTATTTTTTGGATCAGATTCAAGATTAGAATCGCCGATCAGTGGATTGAGTGTTTGAATCAGCGAACTAAAGCCGAAACACTATTAAATCTAGGTGCATACAGTATGACCTTGTATGTACCTATATGTACACATTAAAACAAAGCCTATGCGAAAGCGTCACGGAGAGGAGCACAGGTGAAAGGTTCCCATGATTGTTGCATTAACTCGTGACTGCCACCGCTATGATATGAACAGTAGCGCAAGTTAACGTGAATATCGTGCGCACGCCGTTGATGCGATCGCTCGTACAGTTATAACACGATTTAACGACTATGTATATGTTATTTAATAAAGCATCGGAAAAGAGTTATAGAAATCTGCAATGGAATGAGTATAATGTAGCTTCATTAATAGACCATAGACTGGTTGAATACCCAATATCTTTGTAAATTTATTAACAAAATATAATTACGTACTTACTCTATCGAACTTGCCATCAACATATATACAAACTTTGATAAAAAACCTATATATTTATATAAAAAAAATATATATTTAAATATTTTATCATTGTCTATAGTAATTTAATAAAACTTATTTTTTGCACTAATAATTAAAAAATGTAAGTAAAGTTAAAACCTGCCTTACTGATCTTAAATTATTCTATCAAAAGTAACCATGAAGGAACGCATTGCGTGGATGCTTGATCGTTACTTAATGTATAAAAAAACTTCTTGAAAGCAAGTCTTGTGTTTTGTTTTTACTTGATAATGGTTACGAGGAAGTCATGGGCAACGATTCAGTGTAGAATGTTTAATATTATCCATCTTTTAGTGGAGATTCGTAATATTATATTAAGGAGAAAATAGTATCTTTGTAGGATACAAATAAAACTCAATTTAAACAAAATAAAGATAAAACGATCCGTTTATGAAGTACTTATATTAATTGTTAGGTTTTATGGTCTTGTTTGTTATATTCTGACATGAAACTTTTTGCAGATTCATGTAGCATCAGTAACTTTACCATTCAGATAAATTTTTATCCATATGATTTCTTGCAAACATGTTTTGAACACGAAGTAATTAACCCTAAATACGCATTTCACTTTATTTTCTTAGCAACACTGAACACAAACGTCACTCGAAAGTTTTGAAATTCGAACAACAAAATTAAATTCAAAAATAGAACTGACCACAAACTAAAAAGTCTAGCATGTCGCTCCATTGCAGTATCATCTTACGACTGAATAGGCCGCACAGTTTCGGTGCTCTCGCCTCATTGTGTGCACAATCTCGATCTTTTAGCCCCTTGTTATTGTTGTGCTTGGGTCGCAGTCGTTTGGGGTTACATAATACCAAACTCATTGTAAAACAAAATATTTATAAACAATGCAGATTTGCAGGTAGATGATGGTGCAGAGACGGCTGTGGACGAAGACTTAGACACTTACGTCGGAGAAAGCCTGAAGCCGTCCCTAATGCGCCGAAGAGACGGCGGAGTTTTAGGTAGATGATGGTGATTTGTTACTTTTTTTTTATTCTTATAATTTTAGTTAAGTTAAGGTAAACCGACATTTTATCATTAATTTTATTACTGTAAATTGATTTATTTTTGTCACAAAAACTGATTGAAACTGTAAAGAATTTTGGCCATGTTTCTTTCATAATATGTAGAAATAATATTCTGACATGAATTTTATCATGACAGAAGAATGTTGGCGTAAAGTTGTTCCAAGAATAATGACGTAAGAAAATGACATTACCCGTACTCACATTAGACACATATTTAGCTTATCACCACGCATATTATTTCAATTATGATATCGAGTTATGCAAACGGCGGAATAACAATGGCTGAGAAATACACGCTTTGTCGACTGTTTCTCTTGTGATTGCGAAATCAGATGATTACGTCGAAAGTGCTGGTTATAATCCTTTTGATTTATTTCGTTGGTGTTGTCTACCAGGATACCGAAAATTATATTTCTTTAGTTTTAGTGTTCCGTAGCCATTTATGTATTGCTGGTGGTAGTATATTTGTATTAGCCAGCCCAACGTACACAAGGTGTAAAATTTGCTATATTGGCTCACGTAGATGTCGCGTTCCGGGATCTGTGCGTAAACGGTTTGAAACAGACCGTCATAATTATATCGACCGGCGAGAGGTAATCTCTCAGTAGATAATATCTGGGCTCTATTCCACTTAACATCAGTTGCAGTGAGTTTACTTCGAAAAAATAAATAGATAAGTACGAGGTTACCCTGTTAGGCAGATTCTACATTGGACGTTCCAAAGTTTTTTAGAACTCTAAGGTCCAAATTACCAATCCGTGATAACGCCAATACAGACTACTAAATAGAAGGTGTTTAATTTTTATTAGTTCATAATTTGGAAGCGCGGACAGATTCGGCCAAATTAATTTACACACAACACAACACACATAAATATATATATATATATATATATATATATATATATATATATATATAGTATGTATTCGAATATAAACTCTTTTCGGTGGGGGTTAAAAAAGAAGACTGTCATTACTTTTTTTTGAAGAAAAAACTACTATCGGAATCGGCAAAGAGAATTATAATTTATAAATCGGAACAAAAGGGGTTCCCGGGAGCACATGCATTAAGAATAAGGAAATTGGGGTGAGTTTGTTTAGCTATATATTAGTATGTATGTATAAGACCACACAGGATCGAGAAGTCCGCACGTTGGCCGAAGAAAAATTTATGTATTACCATCTATTACATAACAGAAGGAAAATATAATATTATGCAAAAAACTTATTATATTAAAACTATATAATATATAACATACACAATTCTTGATACAACTCTTTAAAATCTATATTAAATACTGGAAATAACTTTTATAATAAACACTATGATGACTTAAAAGCTGAAACTTAGTGCCCAAACTTATTTATGAGCACAACCCCGTCAAACTGAAAGAGATTTAATTAAACGTTCGTAGTGAAACAAAAAGCAAGTTCATAGTACTTCAACTCTCGCAGTTTTGTCACGATCTGACATTCGTGATGACTGAATCTCATGCAAATATTAGCGACAGTTGATAAGGACGGCATCTTTGAAACTGTTATGTTAATTGTAAACTCTATTTACTTGCTACCAGACAGTTGAAGCTTGTTAGCAAATAAATTACTCGTTTATAATTTATTCCTAGACTGCAGGCTTCCTCAAGATCTTTCCTATAGCCTTGTGATTTATGAGAAAATACTTTGTTTACTTGAGTCTTGATTTTGATAGCAACTTTAATCTTTACTATGACAAATTGTTTTTCAAAATATTTTTGCACGAAGTAAATTAACATGACAGTTGGAGTTCTCACTGATTTAACACTGTTAAGAAAGAATGAAGTTCGAAGTACCATAGGCTAACATTTATACTTTAAATACACAATTAAAATTGTAACAGGCCGATGTCAGCACATCATAGACATTGCAGAAAAAGCAATTCCGGGTCTATATTAGAGTAACAGAACCCAAAACAAGTTTTTTAGAATATTTGTTTATCTGTCAGTATATTTGGACACGCATCCCGTAAAAACTACTGCATGGAATTTAATGCAGTTTCCATCGATGATTGTTAGAGATCTCATTTAAAATATAAGCCGCCTTTTATCCCAGTAAAATACAAAACAGGATTTTTAACCCGGAAAAAGATTTTTGATGCGCGGAGCTGCAAGCAAAAGCTAGTACATAATAAATAGAGCGAAAGGAAAAATTGATCAAATTCTAAGTCTACATTTTGGTACGCTACCTCTTTGCCCATACATGCGTAATATTGTATAAATATTTTTAAGAAATAATATTTACATCTGGTATTGTATGTAAAGTACCACAAGGACGACAGTAACTCCATAATCGACGATAATTAAAATAGTAATTAATCATTCTAAACTATACTCTATTAACATACGGTACGCATTAGTATAGCCGTAAAATCACTTAATTACAGCTTAATAACATGTGTACAGGCTGCATGATGTGAGGTCATGGGACCCTCGATTACAGATATGATAGTTTATAATACTTACTAATATTATAAACGAGTCAAATATAAGCGAGAGATGTATGGAATATTTGTAAATCATGCAGAGGCCGTCAAATAGTTTTTGCTGCCATTTTTCACAGAGACTACCCTAGAACTTTGGATTTGTGAAGTTGCGGACCATAACTAGTCTTTTAAATCTTTCACAGAGAATTTTAGTTAAGAAAACAGCAAGGTATTCTAATACAAGTGCGAGTTTCTAGTACTGTAATACCGGCGCAAGAGTCCAACTCTGAAGTAACAACAAAATAATACTATTAGTATTCTAATAACTGGAGCAATGGATATTATTTAATATGGCAACGCCGCACGCAATGAGGCAACTCGTCAGTTTTTAGTTTTGTAATTTGATATAATAATTTTCGACTGTTTCGTTTAAGGTAGAATTTCATTACATTACGTTTTATTGAAACGATTAACGTATTTAGCTTTGAAGGTAAAAATACTATATAATTACAAGAATGCCAACATTTATTAGATTGATAGCTGCAAGTTTTTAAAAAATTAAAACCTCCAAGCGACATTATTCTAACTAATATTATAAAGAGGGAAAGTTTGTTGGATTGTAGGGCTGCAACTACTGAACCAATTTTGAAAATTCTTTCACTAATGAGTTCCGAGTTCTATATACTCCTTTTTATCCTAGGAAAGTATCTATCTTAACAAAACTTTTTCACGCAAGCGGACCTGCAGGATAAGTTAGTATTAAATAAAGAAATCGTATTGTAACTGTACCTACACAAATAAGTATGACATAAGCACATAACCACGGTTATTGTTTAAAATGTGTCGTAACGTTTTTATGAATTAAGGAAACTACGAAAGTGGATAATAACTTGTTACGATATATTTTGTAACTTCGATACACACGTGTTAAGTAACTATCGAAAAATAAATCGTTTGTTAATTCGCTTTTGCAGGGTTGTAACTGTAAGAAATTATTACGAATTATTTTTTTTAGGTTACTTTAAATATATATATATTTTTTTATTAAAATAGGTTATGGTATAATCGGATCGGAAACAAAAGATTTATATTAAATTTATGTAATGAGTGATTGTAAGAGTCAATTGAAATGTACCGTTTATATAATGTATCCTGTCATTGTATTGATATATTTATTTTATAAAATGAAATGGTCGTTATATCAGATCCTTAAACGGTACTTCCTATTCATGTGATTTCCGGAATAAAACATTAATATAGGTTACACAACAACAACTTACTTATCAGTGAAAAAATATCAGATAATTGTAGAAATTAAAAATTCGTTTCTTACTTAAAACAATTGTTAACTTCGGCCATGAAAGAATTTTTATAATATACAACTTATGCAATCGAACTTTGTATATGACTAAAGTTATAATTTAAATTATTTCACTAATTAGTAACATTGCGATAATGATACTGAAATTTAATTTGATTTAGCCCGAGCATTACGAATTTATCCACGTCAATTTAATATTAATTATTTTTCCTGGCAACCCTGTTTTAAATGCTGAAACTAATGGCGCGTTCAGGGCAATTGAACTTTTTATTCCATGCGCGTTCAGGCTGTCTTATTTTTTGTAATCAATTGATTACCATTTGTAATTGTAATTTAAATCAATGATATTGGACAAAACGGCACATTACATTGAATGTACCAAAGAAGGAAAGACCGGCTAGATCTTGATGGCTATTGATTAAAATACATGATATGAAAGTCTTTTATCACTTGTGTAGATAAAATTTTTAAGATTGTGTTTAAAGCAAAATCATACTTCTATATTTTTATGCAGAATCATATGTTGAGCTGATGGATGTAGCGTAGTCATTATATTTGATGCAATGGCTAGTCAGTGGGAAACAGCAATTATATTTGTAAGATTGTGATAGGTGTAAAATCATGCTTATACACTATTTATTTTTTTTTATTTTGAAGAATCATATTTCGAGTTGATGGGTATATATTATACCGTATTCATCACGTTTGACGCAATGGCTAGTCAGTGGAAGACAGAAAAAGTTCTTAATTGGCCTGGTCTTATAGAGATAGCAAAATTGATAGTCATTCTATCTTTAAAAGCTACCAAGAGACTACAGTGTGAGACCTGTTAACTGCATGCACCAACACGATGATATTGGACTGATGTTTCCTCTTTCTTCCTCAGAAATTGATACAAAATGATGTGTCTCACATTACAAAAAATATAGATCTTAACAAAATCAAAAGTATTTAAGTATTTAATAAAAGCCATCGTTTCTAATAAATAAGGATTCTATTTCTTTACATTTACAATTCAATTTAAATTAAACCTTACAACTAAAACACTCAAGCGTTAACGAGATCAAAGTTTATTGTTTAATTGTCGCCAGTGAACAATACTTAACTACAACGATTTAAACTTAATCGTGTTAATCTTCGGGCTAATTGAATTACAAAGATTTTATTAATGTATTTTTCGAGAGAGCCTTGTAGAGGTATCGTTAATGTTTCTTTATTGGGCTATTGCTTTCTTTAAATCAAATTATAGCTCTTAATAAATATATTTTATCGCTTTGAATGACGAACAAGCTTGCCGTTCGCCTGATGCTAAGTGATACGACCGGCCATAAACAGCAGATACACCATCCAACACCTTGAATTACAAAGTATTGTTTGATATTCCACTGCGCTCGCCATTCTGAGACATGAGATGTAAAGTCTTATTATGTCCAGTAGTTACACTGGCTACAATATCCTTCATATCGGAACACAGCAGTGACTAGACACTGCTGTTTGGCAGCAGAAATAGACATTGCGGTGGTACCTACCTAAACGGACTCTCACATATGAGAGACCTACCACCAATGCTGTATTTTAAATTTACCTTGATTACGTTAGTGTTTTTAAATGAGATTATTTGACGTAAGATAAAGGGAAAAGTAATTAGACGAACACTAAATAACGCTTATTTCTAATGAAATAAGGTCCATCGTAGATACAATGGTGAAGCTCTACATTGTCTTAATATGCATGCAGTCC
Organism: Manduca sexta; assembly: GCF_014839805.1. Classification (NCBI taxonomy): domain Eukaryota; kingdom Metazoa; phylum Arthropoda; class Insecta; order Lepidoptera; family Sphingidae; genus Manduca; species Manduca sexta. Next base: position 98,473 of record NC_051126.1, on the reverse strand, counting down.
TTCCTGCACACGTTCCGGGCAATGCGTAGACTTTATCACGTATATCAAAGCCGGGATTCCTTCACAACTACAAGTGCGAAGTCAATTTGGAAACACGCGTGGGGAAGACGGCAATTTCTACATTTTAGTTCCTGTTCTTTATAATATAAATTATTAAGATGTTTTTGTTAAGTCAAAATGCCTGTACTTTCACAGCATTGTTTCTTATAAGGTAATCAAACATTTTTGGGGTCTTAAAATCGAAAATATTTGAATTAAACAATATGTATGATATTTAAAGCACCGTAAATACCAAATAAATACTTGTAAAATACGTTTAATTTTTATTACATTAAATGTGTTTGATATACCAGAGCGAAGTAAAAATCGAAAAAAGCTCATATTGAGTTGGCAAACGCATCTATTGCTAATACATTAAAAACCAATTTGCAGTTACTAAGCTCTGAATGTAGGTAGATTCGCATGTAAGTTGTTCATTATTTCAATAGCGCATTAACTACACTACACTAGTCTTTTGTCCATACAATTCTTATTAAATTCAATACGTGAACAGTCCATTCAATGTGTGAAAAGACGGCACATAAACGAGGCGTAACATTTCTATCACACTAGCGCTTAAAGTAGACTGTGAAGAATCAATTAGATAGGCCGGCATAATTATGGAGATGCAACGTCTCTCGCTAGTCGTTAATTCAATTGGCTTACCATCAGGCGTAGAGTAACTTAGATTGTTTATATAAACAACAAAATGTTATCGTTATTTTTTTACTTTATACTAATATGATTAAATAAATCTTATGACCTAGTGTTAGGTCTATCGGAATAAATGATATCGCCCAAGAGATCGCCACGCTGAATAGTGTTCTTAACACAATCAAATATTATATACAGTTGTTATTGTTATTATTTTGAGTATTTTTTATTTGAGGATATATTTACATCACATGAATTCCTTTGAAAACCAGCGCTGTAACATTGCAGCACATCGCTGAATGGGAAGCCCATTGTAACTGCTTTAAATATATTATTTAGATTTGGCTTTTGGTTTCCTTTAGTATTATTTTTACAATAAAACTTCTTTATTTCTTTTAAACACACCCTACACCGGTATACTGGTATACTGGGTGACTAGGCACCACCCAAGCTCTATGATGGTTTCAGGGACGGATATCTTAACTTAGAACCGCCCTTATAACAACCGATACCTTTTTTAAAATCTCAAACTCTGTTCTTTATTGCTTCCGAAGTTGCGTACCGTCTTATCATATGAATATGACGGCGCGTCTCATGAAAGTCAACGTCAAGAGTGACACCGTCAGTCACTCTAGCGGAGCGTCGTGTCGACCGTAGCGGGACCGACTATCTTTACTTGGCTTTTGGTGGTACAGAACGGCCAGCGCACCACATTTGCGACGAATCGCTACAAAATGTGTTAATCAGTGTAACAGTATTATAATGAGTTCAGATGAAGGCCCTCCTGCGCTTTCAAATACATTTCAATATTTATTTACAACTAGAACTGTCATAATTCTTTAAAAACATTTGCATTCCAAGTAATTAGTACATACAAACTGTGTCATTCGTCCGTAGTGTTTCAATATTAGTATTAAGAAGTATGTTTATTAAATATAAATAAGAGATATTTTATGATAGTGAAAATGTGGCCTATATTGTTAATTACAATGTTTTTTTGCGTCATAATTTATCATAACACGACGATAACTAAGGTACAATGTAATCTTTCTATTCTAATAAAGAGGAAGCTTACGAACATGCTTGGATGATTGTTTAAGAAGCAATCGCAGAGACTCCTGAATAGCGAACATGCTTGGATGTTTGTTAGCAGAAAACGCAGAAACTTCTGAATGGATTGGGGTGATATGGTACACAGACCAATCTTTGTAGAAGGGGTACATTTTTAATCCCGGAAAAATATGCAATAGTATCTTTTATATTTTATGGAAAGATTTCTAGGCAAAGCAAAGCCGAAAGCATATTCTAGTCTAAAATGAATAGTAACTTTTGTGAAGTGCAATACTCCATTGGTTGCTAGAATAATGCCGGCTAGAATTGCTCTAATTTCGGTTGAATCCGAAACACTACTCGTTATTGGAGTACTCAACACCACTATCTATTTGTGTCAACCTATTTCTTAAGATTTATCTCTTTACCGAACTGTATAAAACACGACCTTTTAAATATTGAAATCAGTAAAATATTTCCATAATGAGTCATGATAAATCGTCTAATATGTATGGTAATTAAGTATTTATTTTTATTTGGTAAACAATGTTTATAATAAGCAACTAAGAATGATGGGATACCAATTTAATTACAATTCTTATAAACTTGAACTAGCAGCTGTTCGTGAAGATATATCCAATAAAACTTTTGCTTATTATAAACTCATCAATCTCATAAGCCCTTGTCCATGTTTAATGTATTTTCTATTCTGCAGCTTCGTTGCTAGTAATTTACAATAGTTGTTACGTAATTACCTCTAAATCAAATTATATTTTAAATGCTATTTACTATTTAGTTTGTTACGCCGGACTTTGGCCGTTTGTTGTACAAGTTTCTTAATCGGACTTTCATAGGTTTCAAATTCGGATCCAGTTGAGCTCTGTTCGGTGAGGTCAAAAAAGATATATATATCAAAACAAGGTCGCACGTGTCACGATTTTGGCGTTGGATAACAATAGCCTCATAGAGATTGTATTGCCATGGTTAACCTCAACTGTTTTAGGCCAACAAGCGCTCTTCATTAAACTACGCCTAAAGCAGACTAATTATGTTTACGTAATTACGGTCGTGGGAAAATATAAAAATTGTTCGTACGTACTCAAGTAAGCAGACGGTGACAGCGGCAGCTTTCTCTCCTTTGGTGGGGTACTGTAAACAAAAGCCGGGTTGACGCATCCACGTGGTTGGTTGGGGCACATGTCACTCTCGGAACCTCTGCGCACGCGCTGCTGCGACACTAACTCCGCTATCGACTTCGCAGACTCGGATTTTCCCATGCCTTTCAACTTTTTTTTCTTCTCTTTCTCGGGCGAATGAATGTGCAAAATCGCCGCTGCTTTAGGTGGTATTTTCTCAGGCATTATAAGCTCTTTAGCGGACGCGCTCTTTTGTTTTTTATTTGTGAATAGATCACTGAATTTTTTCTCCACTTTCCTATGTCTTTGCGGTTTTAGGTTTAGATCTATGTCTCCGCTCTTCTTTCTCTGCTTTACAGGCTCAGGTTTTCGCTTCGCCATAGCTGGTGTTTTGGGCTTGTACGTGCCCTCGACGCCTGAGAACGCTACGTCGTAATCCTTTTCACTTAGAATTGGCTTGGTAAATATCACGCTACTATGCTTGATCTTTTCAATTTCATCAACTGGTTCTTCATCTTTGGTGGACCGCCAGCGGTTTCCTATCAATCGTAGGGAAGCGCGGACGGATCTGGAACGTCGCAACCCTCCTTGCTCCCTCTTGAACTTGTCGAGGAGGGTCTCCATAGCCCAGCGAGGGAATCGGGGCGCGCGGGGCCCTGGGCATTGCACGTCACGATCGACTACGCGCACTCTATTCACTCGAACGATAGTTACGTGAGTCGCTTACTTCCCGACGTTCACTCGAAGCGGCGTCGGAGTATCGAATGCGTGCCTACAACGAGGTGGTAAATGGTAGGGTTCGTCGCAGCCTGAGACCTCGCAGTGGCCGGTGTGCGCCGCGCGCGAGATTGCCTGATAAACTGTTCTCATTTGCACAATAGTTTTGATTTGATAAGTTATCTGGTGTTTGGAATACGCATTTCACGACAATCGTAGCCGAGATTTGTGACGTAGAAGATAATTTTAAAGGACACAGTTACAATGCTCGCGCCGGCAGCCGGCATAGACGGCGAGCATTACGTTTCGTTTGTTCCAGATTGCGCCTATTGATTATTTCGCAACGTTTGTGCCGATTCCGAACTTGATTTACGACAATGCAGAACAGCCTAGCGGCACCGACAACTGTTCTACGATCGATCATTCTGTTAATTTATTAGACATTGTCCGAACGCAAGATTGATGGCACCGTGCGAATAACGCTGAACTTGTGTTTCTGCACCTGAAGTTATGTAAGACACGGTATAGGCGCCTTTTTCAATCAATTCCAAGGAAATGTATGGATTATTTTTGGGCTCGCGAGCGTAAAATGTGTTTTAGATGGGATCAGGTAGTCAATATGTAAGGTTGATCGAATTTGCAAGCAAGTGTATGTTATAAACGTTCAGGAACAGCGTCGATAACTTTCTCGTGTGTCAACGTCCTTAATTCAATAAACACTGTCACGTTTCACATCAAAGATAGCTAGTGTTTGCTTTTGTTTATTGTGTTCCTCCACTATTCATACAATTGTGCTGAAAGTTTATTCAAGTACTATAATAGCATGGTGCTCATTGTAGAGCAGTCCTCTGTTCTTTACAGCAAAGGCTAATATATATAACAGAACTTCAAATCAATAATAGAAACCTTACAATTTATTTTATTTGAGAAATTCATTAATAATTTCCTTAAACATCACAGTGAAAGATAAGAAATTGGTAAGTATTTATAACTTAAATACACGGTTACATTGATCCGTTACATCTGCAACTAAAATTAAGTCACGCTATTCTATACTCTATTCCCTTTACTTTCGAAATATTTCGAACTTCGTTTCGATTTTTGCAACAGGCACTCTGTTAACGTAACACAGTTCATCTGAAAACCAGCGCTACAA